>NW_027617447.1:0-116881 GCF_964187855.1 Myxine glutinosa
TAGTGTGAAAAAAAACACTTTTTGCACTTGTGATAGTGTTGAAAAACCACTTTTCGCACTTGTGTTAGTGTTGAAAAACACTTTCGCACTTGTGTTAGTGTTGAAAAACCACTTTTCAGCACTTGTGTTGGTGCAGGAAACCACTTTTGCACTTGTATTAGTGTGGAAAAAACACTTTTGCACTTGTGATACTGTTGAAAAACCACTTTTCGCACTTGTGTTAGTGTTGAAAAACCACTTTTCGCACTTGTGTTGGTGCAGGAAACCACTTTTGCACTTGTATTAGTGTGGAAAAAACACTTTTCGCACTTGTGTTAGTGTTGAAAAACCACTTTTCGCACTTGTGTTAGTGTTGAAAAACCACTTTTCAGCACTTGTGTTGGTGCAGGAAACCACTTTTGCACTTGATTAGTGTGGAAAAAACACTTTTTGCACTTGTGATAGTGTTGAAAAACCACTTTTCGCACTTGTGTTAGTGTTGAAAACCACTTGTGTTGGTGCAGGAAACCACTTTTGCACTTGTATTAGTGTGGAAAAAACACTTTTGCACTTGTGATAGTGTTGAAAAAACCACTTTTCGCACTTGTGTTAGTGTTGACAAAACCACTTTTCGCACTTGTGTTGGTGCAGGAAACCACTTTTTTACTTGTATTAGTGTGGTAAAACACTTTTTGCACTTGTGATAGTGTTGAAAAACCACTTTTCGCACTTGTGTTAGTGTTGAAAAACCACTTTTCGCACTTGTGTTGGTGCAGGAAACCACTTTTGCACTTGTATTAGTGTGGAAAAACCACTTTTTGCACTTGTGTTAGTGTTGAAAAACCACTTTTCGCACTTGTGTTAGTGTTGAAAAACCACTTTTCGCACTTGTGTTGGTGCAGGAAACCACTTTTGCACTTGTATTAGTGTGGAAAAAACACTTTTTGCACTTGTGATAGTGTTGAAAAACCACTTTTCGCACTTGTGTTAGTGTTGAAAAACCACTTTTCGCACTTGTGTTGGTGCAGGAAACCACTTTTTTACTTGTATTAGGTGTGTAAAAACACTTTTTGCACTTGTGATAGTGTTGAAAAACCACTTTTCGCACTTGTGTTAGTGTTGAAAAACCACTTTTTCGCACTTGTGTTGGTGCAGGAAACCACTTTTGCACTTGTATTAGTGTGGAAAAACCACTTTTCGCACTTGTGTTAGTGTTGAAAAACCACTTTTCGCACTTGTGTTGGTGCAGGAAACCACTTTTGCACTTGTATTTGTGTGAAAAAACACTTTTTCACTTGTGATAGTGTTGAAAAACCACTTTTCGCACTTGTGTTAGTGTGAAAAACCACTTTTCGCACTTGTGTTAGTGTTGAAAAACCACTTTTCGCACTTGTGTTGGTGCAGGAAACCACTTTTGCACTTGTATTAGTGTGGAAAAACTACTTTTCGCACCTGTGTTAGTGTTGAAAAACCACTTTTCGCACTTGTGTTAGTGTGAAAAACCACTTTTCGCACTTGTGTTGGTGCAGGAAACCACTTTTGCACTTGTATTAGTGTGGAAAAACTACTTTTCGCACTTGTATTAGTGTGGAAAAACCACTTTTTGCACTTGTGATAGTGTTGAAAAACCACTTTTCGCACTTGTGTTAGTGTTGAAAAACCACTTTTCGCACATGTGTTAGTGTTGAAAAACCACTTTTCGCACTGGTGTTGGTGCAGGAAACCACTTTTGCACTTGTATTAGTGTGGAAAAAACACTTTTTGCACTTGTGATAGTGTTGAAAAACCACTTTTTGCACTTGTGTTAGTGTTGAAAAACCACTTTTCGCACTTGTGTTAGTGTTGAAAAACCACTTTTCGCACTTGTGTTAGTGTTGAAAAACCACTTTTCGCACTTGTGTTAGTGTTGAAAAAACCACTTTTCGCACTTGTGTTAGTGTTGAAAAACCACTTTTCGCACTTGTGTTGGTGGCAGGAAAACCACTTTTGCACTTGTATTAGTGTGGAAAACACACTTTTTGCACTTGTGATAGTGTTGAAAACCACTTTTTGCACTTGTGTTAGTGTTGAAAAACCACTTTTCGCACTTGTGTTAGTGTTGAAAAACCACTTTTCGCACTTGTGTTGGTGCAGGAAACCACTTTTGCACTTGTATTAGTGTGGAAAAAACACTTTTTGCACTTGTGATAGTGTTGAAAAACCACTTTTCGCACTTGTGATAGTGTTGAAAAACCACTTTTCGCACTTGTGTTGGTGCAGGAAACCACTTTTGCACTTGTATTAGTGTGGTAAAAACACTTTTTGCACTTGTGATAGTGTTGAAAAACCACTTTTCGCACTTGTGTTAGTGTTGAAAAACCACTTTTCGCACTTGTGTTGGTGCAGGAAACCACTTTTGCACTTGCATTAGTGTGGAAAAAACACTTTTTGCACTTGTGATAGTGTTGAAAAACCACTTTTCGCACTTGTGTTAGTGTTGAAAAACCACTTTTCCCACTTGTGTTAGTGTTGAAAAACCACTTTTCGCACTTGTGTTGGTGCAGTAAACCACTTTTGCACTTGTATTAGTGTGGAAAAAACACTTTTTGTACTTGTGATAGTGTTGAAAAATCACTTTTCGCACTTGCGTTGGTGCAGGAAACCACTTTTGCACTTGTATTAGTGTTGAAAATTCACTTTTCGCACTTGTGTTAGTGTTGAAAAACCACTTTTCGCACTTGTGTTGGTGCAGGAAACCACTTTTGCACTTGTATTAATGTGGAAAAAACACTTTTTGCACTTGTGATAGTGTTGAAAAACCACTTTTCGCACTTGTGTTAGTGTTGAAAAACACTTTTCGCACTTGTGTTAGTGTTGAAAAACCACTTTTCGCACTTGTGTTGGTGCAGGAAACCACTTTTGCACTTGTATTAGTGTGGAAAAACTACTTTTCGCACTTGTGTTAGTGTTGAAAAACCACTTTTCGCACTTGTGTTAGTGTTGAAAAACCACTTTTCGCACTTGTGTTAGTGTTGAAAAACCACTTTTCGCACTTGTGTTGGTGCAGGAAACCACTTTTGCACTTGTATTAGTGTGGAAAAAACACTTTTTGTACTTGTGATAGTGTTGAAAAACCACTTTTCGCACTTGTGTTAGTGTTGAAAAACCACTTTTCGCACTTGTGTTGGTGCAGGAAACCACTTTTGCACTTGTATTAGTGTGGAAAAACCACTTTTCGCACTTGTGTTAGTGTTGAAAAACCACTTTTCGCACTTGTGTTATTGTTGTAAAAACACTTTTCGCACTTGTGTTGGTGCAGGAAACCACTTTTGCACTTGTATAAGTGTGGAAAAACCACTTTTCGCACTTGTGTTAGTGTTGAAAACTCACTTTTCGCACTTGTGTTAGTGTTGAAAAACCACTTTTCGCACTTGTGTTGGTGCAGGAAACCACTTTTGCACTTGTGTTAGTGTGGAAAAACCACTTTTTGCACTTGTGATAGTGTTGAAAAACCACTTTTCGCACTTGTGTTAGTGTTGAAAAACCACTTTTCGCACATGTGTTAGTGTTGAAAAACCACTTTTCGCACTGGTGTTGGTGCAGGAAACCACTTTTGCACTTGTATTAGTGTGGAAAAAACACTTTTTGCACTTGTGATAGTGTTGAAAAAGCACTTTTCGCACTTGTGTTAGTGTTGAAAAACCACTTTTCGCACATGTGTTAGTGTTGAAAAACCACTTTTCGCACTTGTGTTGGTGCAGGAAACCACTTTTGCACTTGTATTAGTGTGGTAAAAACACTTTTTGCACTTGTGATAGTGTTGAAAAACCACTTTTCGCACTTGTGTTGGTGTTGAAAAACCACTTTTCGCACTTGTGTTGGTGCAGGAAACCACTTTTGCACTTGTATTAGTGTGGAAAAACCACTTTTCGCACTTGAATTAGTGTTGAAAAACCACTTTTCGCACTTGTGTTAGTGTTGAAAAACCACTTTTCGCACTTTAGTTGGTGCAGGAAACCACTTTTGCACTTGCATTAGTGTGGAAAAAACACTTTTTGCACTTGTGATAGTGTTGAAAAACCACTTTTCGCACTTGTGTTAGTGTTGAAAAACCACTTTTCCCACTTGTGTTAGTGTTGAAAAACCACTTTTCGCACTTGTGTTGGTGCAGGAAACCACTTTTGCACTTGTATTAGTGTGGAAAAAACACTTTTTGTACTTGTGATAGTGTTGAAAAATCACTTTTCGCACTTGCGTTGGTGCAGGAAACCACTTTTGCACTTGTATTAGTGTTGAAAATTCACTTTTCGCACTTGTGTTAGTGTTGAAAAACCACGTTTCGCACTTGTGTTGGTGCAGGAAACCACTTTTGCACTTGTATTAATGTGGAAAAACCACTTTTCGCACTTGAATTAGTGTTGAAAAACCACTTTTCGCACTTGTGTTAGTGTTGAAAAACCACTTTTCGCACTTGTGTTGGTGCAGGAAACCACTTTTGCACTTGCATTAGTGTGGAAAAAACACTTTTTGCACTTGTGATAGTGTTGAAAAACCACTTTTCGCACTTGTGTTAGTGTTGAAAAACCACTTTTCGCACTTGTGTTAGTGTTGAAAAACCACTTTTCGCACTTGTGTTAGTGTTGAAAAACCACTTTTCACACTTGTGTTGGTGCAGGAAACCACTTTTGCACTTGTATTAGTGTGGAAAAAACACTTTTTGTACTTGTGATAGTGTTGAAAAACCACTTTTCGCACTTGTGTTAGTGTTGAAAAACCACTTTTCGCACTTGTGTTGGTGCAGGAAACCACTTTTGCACTTGTATTAGTGTGGAAAAACCACTTTTCGCACTTGTGTTAGTGTTGAAAAACCACTTTTCGCACTTGTGTTATTGTTGTAAAAACACTTTTCGCACTTGTGTTGGTGCAGGAAACCACTTTTGCACTTGTATAAGTGTGGAAAAACCACTTTTCGCACTTGTGTTAGTGTTGAAAAATCACTTTTCGCACTTGTGTTAGTGTTGAAAAACCACTTTTCGCACTTGTGTTGGTGCAGGAAACCACTTTTGCACTTGTGTTAGTGTGGAAAAACCACTTTTTGCACTTGTGATAGTGTTGAAAAACCACTTTTCGCACTTGTGTTAGTGTTGAAAAACCACTTTTCGCACATGTGTTAGTGTTGAAAAACCACTTTTCGCACTGGTGTTGGTGCAGGAAACCACTTTTGCACTTGTATTAGTGTGGAAAAAACACTTTTTGCACTTGTGATAGTGTTGAAAAAGCACTTTTCGCACTTGTGTTAGTGTTGAAAAACCACTTTTCGCACTTGTGTTGGTGCAGGAAACCACTTTTGCACTTGTATTAGTGTGGTAAAAACACTTTTTGCACTTGTGATAGTGTTGAAAAACCACTTTTCGCACTTGTGTTAGTGTTGAAAAACCACTTTTCGCACTTGTGTTAGTGTTGAAAAACCACTTTTCGCACTTGTGTTGGTGCAGGAAACCACTTTTGCACTTGTATTAGTGTGGCAAAAACACTTTTTGCACTTGTGATAGTGTTGAAAAACCACTTTTCGCACTTGTGTTAGTGTTGAAAAACCACTTTTCGCACTTGTGTTGGTGCAGGAAACCACTTTTGCACTTGTATTAGTGTGGTAAAAACACTTTTTGCACTTGTGATAGTGTTGAAAAACCACTTATCGCACTTGTGTTAGTGTTGAAAAACCACTTTTCGCAATTGTGTTGTTGCAGGAAACCACTTTTGCACTTGTATTAGTGTGGAAAAACCACTTTTCGCATTTGTGTTAGTGTTGAAAAACCACTTTTCGCACTTGTGTTAGTGTTGAAAAACCACTTTTCGCACTTGTGTTGGTGCAGGCAACCACTTTTGCACTTGTATTAGTGTGGAAAAAACACTTTTTGCACTTGTGATAGTGTGAAAAACCACTTTTCGCACTTGTGTTAGTGTTGAAAAACCACTTTTCGCACTTGTGTTAGTGTTGAAAAACCACTTTTCGCACTTGTGTTGGTGCAGGAAACCACTTTTGCACTTGTATTAGTGTGGAAAAAACACTTTTTGCACTTGTGGTAGTGTTGAAAAACCACTTTTCGCACTTGTGTTAGTGTTGAAAAACCACTTTTCGCACTTGTGTTAGTGTTGAAAAACCACTTTTCGCACTTGTGTTGGTGCAGGAAACCACTTTTGCACTTGTATTAGTGTGGAAAAGACACTTTTTGCACTTGTGATAGTGTTGAAAAACCACTTTTCGCACTTGTGTTAGTGTTGAAAAACCACTTTTCGCACTTGTGTTAGTGTTGAAAAACCACTTTTCGCACTTGTGTTGGTGCAGGAAACCACTTTTGCACTTGTATTAGTGTGGAAAAAACACTTTTTGCACTTGTGATAGTGTTGAAAAACCACATTTCGCACTTGTGTTAGTGTTGAAAAACCACTTTTTGCACTTGTGTTGGTGCAGGAAACCACTTTTGCACTTGTATTAGTGTGGAAAAACCACTTTTTGCACTTGTGATAGTGTTGAAAAACCACTTTTCGCACTTGTGTTAGTGTTGAAAAACCACTTTTCGCACTTGTGTTGGTGCAGGAAACCACTTTTTTACTTGTATTAGTGTGGTAAAAACACTTTTTGCACTTGTGATAGTGTTGAAAAACCACTTTTCGCACTTGTGTTAGTGTTGAAAAACCACTTTTCGCACTTGTGTTGGTGCAGGAAACCACTTTTGCACTTGTATTAGTGTGGAAAAACCACTTTTCGCACTTGTGTTAGTGTTGAAAAACCGCTTTTCGCACTTGTGTTGGTGCAGGAAACCACTTTTGCACTTGTATTAGTGTGGAAAAAACACTTTTTGCACTTGTGATAGTGTTGAAAAACCAGTTTTCGCACTTGTGTTAGTGTTGAAAAACCACTTTTCGCACTTGTGTTAGTGTTGAAAAACCACTTTTCGCACTTGTGTTGGTGCAGGAAACCACTTTTGCACTTGTATTAGTGTGGAAAAAACACTTTTTGCACTTGTGATAGTGTTGAAAAACCACTTTTCGCACTTGTGTTAGTGTTGAAAAACCACTTTTCGCACTTGTGTTAGTGTTGAAAAACCACTTTTCGCACTTGTGTTGGTGCAGGAAACCACTTTTTTACTTGTATTAGTGTGGTAAAAACACTTTTTGCACTTGTGTTAGTGTTGAAAAACCACTTTTCGCACTTGTGTTAGTGTTGAAAAACCACTTTTCGCACTTGTGTTGGTGCAGGAAACCACTTTTGCACTTGTATTAGTGTGGCAAAAACACTTTTTGCACTTGTGATAGTGTTGAAAAACCACTTTTCGCACTTGTGTTAGTGTTGAAAAACCACTTTTCGCACTTGTGTTGGTGCAGGAAACCACTTTTGCACTTGTATTAGTGTGGTAAAAACACTTTTTGCACTTGTGATAGTGTTGAAAAACCACTTATCGCACTTGTGTTAGTGTTGAAAAACCACTTTTCGCAATTGTGTTGTTGCAGGAAACCACTTTTGCACTTGTATTAGTGTGGAAAAACCACTTTTCGCATTTGTGTTAGTGTTGAAAAACCACTTTTCGCACTTGTGTTAGTGTTGAAAAACCACTTTTCGCACTTGTGTTGGTGCAGGCAACCACTTTTGCACTTGTATTAGTGTGGAAAAAACACTTTTTGCACTTGTGATAGTGTGAAAAACCACTTTTCGCACTTGTGTTAGTGTTGAAAAACCACTTTTCGCACTTGTGTTAGTGTTGAAAAACCACTTTTCGCACTTGTGTTGGTGCAGGAAACCACTTTTGCACTTGTATTAGTGTGGAAAAAACACTTTTTGCACTTGTGGTAGTGTTGAAAAACCACTTTTCGCACTTGTGTTAGTGTTGAAAAACCACTTTTCGCACTTGTGTTAGTGTTGAAAAACCACTTTTCGCACTTGTGTTGGTGCAGGAAACCACTTTTGCACTTGTATTAGTGTGGAAAAGACACTTTTTGCACTTGTGATAGTGTTGAAAAACCACTTTTCGCACTTGTGTTAGTGTTGAAAAACCACTTTTCGCACTTGTGTTAGTGTTGAAAAACCACTTTTCGCACTTGTGTTGGTGCAGGAAACCACTTTTGCACTTGTATTAGTGTGGAAAAAACACTTTTTGCACTTGTGATAGTGTTGAAAAACCACATTTCGCACTTGTGTTAGTGTTGAAAAACCACTTTTTGCACTTGTGTTGGTGCAGGAAACCACTTTTGCACTTGTATTAGTGTGGAAAAACCACTTTTTGCACTTGTGATAGTGTTGAAAAACCACTTTTCGCACTTGTGTTAGTGTTGAAAAACCACTTTTCGCACTTGTGTTGGTGCAGGAAACCACTTTTTTACTTGTATTAGTGTGGTAAAAACACTTTTTGCACTTGTGATAGTGTTGAAAAACCACTTTTCGCACTTGTGTTAGTGTTGAAAAACCACTTTTCGCACTTGTGTTGGTGCAGGAAACCACTTTTGCACTTGTATTAGTGTGGAAAAACCACTTTTCGCACTTGTGTTAGTGTTGAAAAACCGCTTTTCGCACTTGTGTTGGTGCAGGAAACCACTTTTGCACTTGTATTAGTGTGGAAAAAACACTTTTTGCACTTGTGATAGTGTTGAAAAACCAGTTTTCGCACTTGTGTTAGTGTTGAAAAACCACTTTTCGCACTTGTGTTAGTGTTGAAAAACCACTTTTCGCACTTGTGTTGGTGCAGGAAACCACTTTTGCACTTGTATTAGTGTGGAAAAAACACTTTTTGCACTTGTGATAGTGTTGAAAAACCACTTTTCGCACTTGTGTTAGTGTTGAAAAACCACTTTTCGCACTTGTGTTAGTGTTGAAAAACCACTTTTCGCACTTGTGTTGGTGCAGGAAACCACTTTTGCACTTGTATTAGTGTGGAAAAGACACTTTTTGCACTTGTGATACTGTTGAAAAACCACTTTTCTCACTTGTGTTAGTGTTGAAAAACCACTTTTCGCACTTGTGTTGGTGCAGGAAACCACTTTTGCACTTGTATTAGTATGGAAAAAACACTTTTCGCACTTGTGTTAGTGTTGAAAAACCACTTTTCGCACTTGTGTTAGTGTTGAAAAACCACTTTTCGCACTTGTGTTGGTGCAGGAAACCACTTTTGTACTTGTATTAGTGTGGGAAAACCACTTTTTGCACTTGTGTTAGTGTTGAAAAACCACTTTTCGCACTTGTGTTAGTGTTGAAAAAGCACTTTTCGCACTTGTGTTAGTGTTGAAAAACCACTTTTCGCACTTGTGTTGGTGCAGGAAACCACTTTTGCACTTGTATTAGTGTGGTAAAAACACTTTTTGCACTTGTGATAGTGTTGAAAAACCACTTTTCGCACTTGTGTTAGTGTTGAAAAACCACTTTTCGCACTTGTGTTGGTGCAGGAAACCACTTTTGCACTTGTATTAGTGTGGAAAAACCACTTTTCGCACTTGTGTTAGTGTTGAAAAACCGCTTTTCGCACTTGTGTTGGTGCAGGAAACCACTTTTGCACTTGTATTAGTGTGGAAAAAACACTTTTTGCACTTGTGATAGTGTTGAAAAACCAGTTTTCGCACTTGTGTTAGTGTTGAAAAACCACTTTTCGCACTTGTGTTAGTGTTGAAAAACCACTTTTCGCACTTGTGTTGGTGCAGGAAACCACTTTTGCACTTGTATTAGTGTGGAAAAAACACTTTTTGCACTTGTGATAGTGTTGAAAAACCACTTTTCGCACTTGTGTTAGTGTTGAAAAACCACTTTTCGCACTTGTGTTAGTGTTGAAAAACCACTTTTCGCACTTGTGTTGGTGCAGGAAACCACTTTTGCACTTGTATTAGTGTGGAAAAGCCACTTTTTGCACTTGTGATACTGTTGAAAAACCACTTTTCTCACTTGTGTTAGTGTTGAAAAACCACTTTTCGCACTTGTGTTGGTGCAGGAAACCACTTTTGCACTTGCATTAGTATGGAAAAAACACTTTTCGCACTTGTGTTAGTGTTGAAAAACCACTTTTCGCACTTGTGTTAGTGTTGAAAAACCACTTTTCGCACTTGTGTTGGTGCAGGAAACCACTTTTGTACTTGTATTAGTGTGGGAAAACCACTTTTTGCACTTGTGTTAGTGTGGAAAAAACACTTTTTGCACTTGTGATAGTGTTGAAAAAGCACTTTTCGCACTTGTGTTAGTGTTGAAAAACCACTTTTCGCACTTGTGTTGGTGCAGGAAACCACTTTTGCACTTGTATTAGTGTGGTAAAAACACTTTTTGCACTTGTGATAGTGTTGAAAAACCACTTTTCGCACTTGTGTTAGTGTTGAAAAACCACTTTTCGCACTTGTGTTAGTGTTGAAAAACCACTTTTCGCACTTGTGTTGGTGCAGGAAACCACTTTTGCACTTGTATTAGTGTGGCAAAAACACTTTTTGCACTTGTGATAGTGTTGAAAAACCACTTTTCGCACTTGTGTTAGTGTTGAAAAACCACTTTTCGCACTTGTGTTGGTGCAGGAAACCACTTTTGCACTTGTATTAGTGTGGTAAAAACACTTTTTGCACTTGTGATAGTGTTGAAAAACCACTTATCGCACTTGTGTTAGTGTTGAAAAACCACTTTTCGCAATTGTGTTGTTGCAGGAAACCACTTTTGCACTTGTATTAGTGTGGAAAAGACACTTTTTGCACTTGTGATAGTGTTGAAAAACCACTTTTCGCACTTGTGTTAGTGTTGAAAAACCACTTTTCGCACTTGTGTTAGTGTTGAAAAACCACTTTTCGCACTTGTGTTGGTGCAGGAAACCACTTTTGCACTTGTATTAGTGTGGAAAAAACACTTTTTGCACTTGTGATAGTGTTGAAAAACCACATTTCGCACTTGTGTTAGTGTTGAAAAACCACTTTTTGCACTTGTGTTGGTGCAGGAAACCACTTTTGCACTTGTATTAGTGTGGAAAAAACACTTTTTGCACTTGTGATAGTGTTGAAAAACCACTTTTCGCACTTGTGTTAGTGTTGAAAAACCACTTTTCGCACTTGTGTTGGTGCAGGAAACCACTTTTTTACTTGTATTAGTGTGGTAAAAACACTTTTTGCACTTGTGATAGTGTTGAAAAACCACTTTTCGCACTTGTGTTAGTGTTGAAAAACCACTTTTCGCACTTGTGTTGGTGCAGGAAACCACTTTTGCACTTGTATTAGTGTGGAAAAACCACTTTTCGCACTTGTGTTAGTGTTGAAAAACCGCTTTTCGCACTTGTGTTGGTGCAGGAAACCACTTTTGCACTTGTATTAGTGTGGAAAAAACACTTTTTGCACTTGTGATAGTGTTGAAAAACCAGTTTTCGCACTTGTGTTAGTGTTGAAAAACCACTTTTCGCACTTGTGTTAGTGTTGAAAAACCACTTTTCGCACTTGTGTTGGTGCAGGAAACCACTTTTGCACTTGTATTAGTGTGGAAAAAACACTTTTTGCACTTGTGATAGTGTTGAAAAACCACTTTTCGCACTTGTGTTAGTGTTGAAAAACCACTTTTCGCACTTGTGTTAGTGTTGAAAAACCACTTTTCGCACTTGTGTTGGTGCAGGAAACCACTTTTGCACTTGTATTAGTGTGGAAAAGACACTTTTTGCACTTGTGATACTGTTGAAAAACCACTTTTCTCACTTGTGTTAGTGTTGAAAAACCACTTTTCGCACTTGTGTTGGTGCAGGAAACCACTTTTGCACTTGTATTAGTATGGAAAAAACACTTTTCGCACTTGTGTTAGTGTTGAAAAACCACTTTTCGCACTTGTGTTAGTGTTGAAAAACCACTTTTCGCACTTGTGTTGGTGCAGGAAACCACTTTTGTACTTGTATTAGTGTGGGAAAACCACTTTTTGCACTTGTGTTAGTGTTGAAAAACCACTTTTCGCACTTGTGTTAGTGTTGAAAAAGCACTTTTCGCACTTGTGTTAGTGTTGAAAAACCACTTTTCGCACTTGTGTTGGTGCAGGAAACCACTTTTGCACTTGTATTAGTGTGGTAAAAACACTTTTTGCACTTGTGATAGTGTTGAAAAACCACTTTTTGCACTTGTGTTAGTGTTGAAAAACCACTTTTCGCACTTGTGTTGGTGCAGGAAACCACTTTTGCACTTGTATTAGTGTGGAAAAACCACTTTTCGCACTTGTGTTAGTGTTGAAAAACCGCTTTTCGCACTTGTGTTGGTGCAGGAAACCACTTTTGCACTTGTATTAGTGTGGAAAAAACACTTTTTGCACTTGTGATAGTGTTGAAAAACCAGTTTTCGCACTTGTGTTAGTGTTGAAAAACCACTTTTCGCACTTGTGTTAGTGTTGAAAAACCACTTTTCGCACTTGTGTTGGTGCAGGAAACCACTTTTGCACTTGTATTAGTGTGGAAAAAACACTTTTTGCACTTGTGATAGTGTTGAAAAACCACTTTTCGCACTTGTGTTAGTGTTGAAAAACCACTTTTCGCACTTGTGTTAGTGTTGAAAAACCACTTTTCGCACTTGTGTTGGTGCAGGAAACCACTTTTGCACTTGTATTAGTGTGGAAAAGACACTTTTTGCACTTGTGATACTGTTGAAAAACCACTTTTCTCACTTGTGTTAGTGTTGAAAAACCACTTTTCGCACTTGTGTTGGTGCAGGAAACCACTTTTGCACTTGTATTAGTATGGAAAAAACACTTTTCGCACTTGTGTTAGTGTTGAAAAACCACTTTTCGCACTTGTGTTAGTGTTGAAAAACCACTTTTCGCACTTGTGTTGGTGCAGGAAACCACTTTTGTACTTGTATTAGTGTGGGAAAACCACTTTTTGCACTTGTGTTAGTGTGGAAAAAACACTTTTTGCACTTGTGATAGTGTTGAAAAAGCACTTTTCGCACTTGTGTTAGTGTTGAAAAACCACTTTTCGCACTTGTGTTGGTGCAGGAAACCACTTTTGCACTTGTATTAGTGTGGTAAAAACACTTTTTGCACTTGTGATAGTGTTGAAAAACCACTTTTCGCACTTGTGTTAGTGTTGAAAAACCACTTTTCGCACTTGTGTTAGTGTTGAAAAACCACTTTTCGCACTTGTGTTGGTGCAGGAAACCACTTTTGCACTTGTATTAGTGTGGCAAAAACACTTTTTGCACTTGTGATAGTGTTGAAAAACCACTTTTCGCACTTGTGTTAGTGTTGAAAAACCACTTTTCGCACTTGTGTTGGTGCAGGAAACCACTTTTGCACTTGTATTAGTGTGGTAAAAACACTTTTTGCACTTGTGATAGTGTTGAAAAACCACTTATCGCACTTGTGTTAGTGTTGAAAAACCACTTTTCGCAATTGTGTTGTTGCAGGAAACCACTTTTGCACTTGTATTAGTGTGGCAAAACCACTTTTCGCATTTGTGTTAGTGTTGAAAAACCACTTTTCGCACTTGTGTTAGTGTTGAAAAACCACTTTTCGCACTTGTGTTGGTGCAGGCAACCACTTTTGCACTTGTATTAGTGTGGAAAAAACACTTTTTGCACTTGTGATAGTGTGAAAAACCACTTTTCGCACTTGTGTTAGTGTTGAAAAACCACTTTTCGCACTTGTGTTAGTGTTGAAAAACCACTTTTCGCACTTGTGTTGGTGCAGGAAACCACTTTTGCACTTGTATTAGTGTGGAAAAAACACTTTTTGCACTTGTGGTAGTGTTGAAAAACCACTTTTCGCACTTGTGTTAGTGTTGAAAAACCACTTTTCGCACTTGTGTTAGTGTTGAAAAACCACTTTTCGCACTTGTGTTGGTGCAGGAAATCACTTTTGCACTTGTATTAGTGTGGAAAAGACACTTTTTGCACTTGTGATAGTGTTGAAAAACCACTTTTCGCACTTGTGTTAGTGTTGAAAAACCACTTTTCGCACTTGTGTTAGTGTTGAAAAACCACTTTTCGCACTTGTGTTGGTGCAGGAAACCACTTTTGCACTTGTATTAGTGTGGAAAAAACACTTTTTGCACTTGTGATAGTGTTGAAAAACCACATTTCGCACTTGTGTTAGTGTTGAAAAACCACTTTTTGCACTTGTGTTGGTGCAGGAAACCACTTTTGCACTTGTATTAGTGTGGAAAAAACACTTTTTGCACTTGTGATAGTGTTGAAAAACCACTTTTCGCACTTGTGTTAGTGTTGAAAAACCACTTTTCGCACTTGTGTTGGTGCAGGAAACCACTTTTTTACTTGTATTAGTGTGGTAAAAACACTTTTTGCACTTGTGATAGTGTTGAAAAACCACTTTTCGCACTTGTGTTAGTGTTGAAAAACCACTTTTCGCACTTGTGTTGGTGCAGGAAACCACTTTTGCACTTGTATTAGTGTGGAAAAACCACTTTTCGCACTTGTGTTAGTGTTGAAAAACCGCTTTTCGCACTTGTGTTGGTGCAGGAAACCACTTTTGCACTTGTATTAGTGTGGAAAAAACACTTTTTGCACTTGTGATAGTGTTGAAAAACCAGTTTTCGCACTTGTGTTAGTGTTGAAAAACCACTTTTCGCACTTGTGTTAGTGTTGAAAAACCACTTTTCGCACTTGTGTTGGTGCAGGAAACCACTTTTGCACTTGTATTAGTGTGGAAAAAACACTTTTTGCACTTGTGATAGTGTTGAAAAACCACTTTTCGCACTTGTGTTAGTGTTGAAAAACCACTTTTCGCACTTGTGTTAGTGTTGAAAAACCACTTTTCGCACTTGTGTTGGTGCAGGAAACCACTTTTGCACTTGTATTAGTGTGGAAAAGACACTTTTTGCACTTGTGATACTGTTGAAAAACCACTTTTCTCACTTGTGTTAGTGTTGAAAAACCACTTTTCGCACTTGTGTTGGTGCAGGAAACCACTTTTGCACTTGTATTAGTATGGAAAAAACACTTTTCGCACTTGTGTTAGTGTTGAAAAACCACTTTTCGCACTTGTGTTAGTGTTGAAAAACCACTTTTCGCACTTGTGTTGGTGCAGGAAACCACTTTTGTACTTGTATTAGTGTGGGAAAACCACTTTTTGCACTTGTGTTAGTGTTGAAAAACCACTTTTCGCACTTGTGTTAGTGTTGAAAAACCACTTTTCGCACTTGTGTTAGTGTTGAAAAACCACTTTTCACACTTGTGTTGGTGCAGGAAACCACTTTTGCACTTGTATTAGTGTGGAAAAAACACTTTTTGCACTTGTGATAGTGTTGAAAAACCACTTTTCGCACTTGTGTTAGTGTTGAAAAACCACTTTTCGCACTTGTGTTAGTGTTGAAAAACCACTTTTCGCACTCGTGTTGGTGCAGGAAACCACTTTTGCACTTGTATTAGTGTGGAAAAAACACTTTTTGCACTTGTGATAGTGTTGAAAAACCACTTTTCGCACTTGTGTTAGTGTTGAAAAACCACTTTTCGCACTTGTGTTAGTGTTGAAAAACCACTTTTCGCACTTGTGTTGGTGCAGGAAACCACTTTTGCACTTGTATTAGTGTGGAAAAGACACTTTTTGCACTTGTGATACTGTTGAAAAACCACTTTTCTCACTTGTGTTAGTGTTGAAAAACCACTTTTCGCACTTGTGTTGGTGCAGGAAACCACTTTTGCACTTGTATTAGTATGGAAAAAACACTTTTCGCACTTGTGTTAGTGTTGAAAAACCACTTTTCGCACTTGTGTTAGTGTTGAAAAACCACTTTTCGCACTTGTGTTGGTGCAGGAAACCACTTTTGTACTTGTATTAGTGTGGGAAAACCACTTTTCGCACTTGTGTTAGTGTTGAAAAACCACTTTTCGCACTTGTGTTAGTGTTGAAAAACCACTTTTCACACTTGTGTTAGTGTTGAAAAACCACTTTTCGCACTTGTGTTGGTGCAGGAAACCACTTTTGCACTTGTATTAGTGTGGAAAAAACACTTTTTGCACTTGTGATAGTGTTGAAAAACCACTTTTCGCACTTGTGTTAGTGTTGAAAAACCACTTTTCGCACTTGTGTTGGTGCAGGAAACCACTTTTTTTACTTGTATTAGTGTGGTAAAAACACTTTTTGCACTTGTGATAGTGTTGAAAAACCACTTTTCGCACTTGTGTTAGTGTTGAAAAACCACTTTTCGCACTTGTGTTGGTGCAGGAAACCACTTTTGCACTTGTATTAGTGTGGAAAAACCACTTTTCGCACTTGTGTTATTGTTGAAAAACCACTTTTCGCACTTGTGTTAGTGTTGAAAAACCACTTTTCGCACTTGTGTTGGTGCAGGAAACCACTTTTGCACTTGTATTAGTGTGGAAAAAACACTTTTTACACTTGTGATAGTGTTGAAAAACCACTTTTCGCACTTGTGTTAGTGTTGAAAAACCACTTTTCGCACTTGTGTTAGTGTTGAAAAACCACTTTTCGCACTTGTGTTGGTGCAGGAAACCACTTTTGCACTTGTATTAGTGTGGAAAAACTACTTTTCGCATTTGTGTTAGTGTTGAAAAACCACTTTTTGCACTTGTGTTAGTGTTGAAAAACCACTTTTCGCACTTGTGTTAGTGTTGAAAAACCACTTTTCGCACTTGTGTTGGTGCAGGAAACCACTTTTGCACTTGTATTAGTGTGGAAAAAACACTTTTTGCACTTGTGATAGCGTTGAAAAACCACTTTTCGCACTTGTGTTAGTGTTGAAAAACCACTTTTCGCACTTGTGTTGGTGCAGGAAACCACTTTTGCACTTGTATTAGTGTGGAAAAACCACTTTTCGCACTTGTGTTAGTGTTGAAAAACCACTTTTCGCACTTGTGTTATTGTTGAAAAACCACTTTTCGCACTTGTGTTGGTGCAGGAAATCACTTTTGCACTTGTATAAGTGTGGAAAAACCACTTTTCGCACTTGTGTTAGTGTTGAAAAATCACTTTTCGCACTTGCGTTAGTGTTGAAAAACCACTTTTCGCACTTGTGTTGGTGCAGGAAACCACTTTTGCACTTGTATTAGTGTGGAAAAAACACTTTTTGTACTTGTGATAGTGTTGAAAAATCACTTTTCGCACTTGTGTTGGTGCAGGAAACCACTTTTGCACTTGTATTAGTGTTGAAAATTCACTTTTCGCACTTGTGTTAGTGTTGAAAAACCACTTTTCGCACTTGTGTTGGTGCAGGAAACCACTTTTGCACTTGTATTAATGTGGAAAAAGCACTTTTTGCACTTGTGATAGTGTTGAAAAACCACTTTTCGCACTTGTGTTAGTGTTGAAAAACCACTTTTCGCACTTGTGTTAGTGTTGAAAAACCACTTTTCGCACTTGTGTTGGTGCAGGAAACCACTTTTGCACTTGTATTAGTGTGGAAAAACTACTTTTCGCACTTGTGTTAGTGTTGAAAAACCACTTTTCGCACTTGTGTTAGTGTTGAAAAACCACTTTTCGCACTTGTGTTAGTGTTGAAAAACCACTTTTCGCACTTGTGTTGGTGCAGGAAACCACTTTTGCACTTGTATTAGTGTGGAAAAAACACTTTTTGCACTTGTGATAGTGTTGAAAAACCACTTTTCGCACTTGTGTTGGTGCAGGAAACCACTTTTGCACTTGTATTAGTGAGGAAAAACCACTTTTCACACTTGTGTTAGTGTTGAAAAACCACTTTTCGCACTTGTGTTATTGTTGAAAAAACACTTTTCGCACTTGTGTTGGTGCAGGAAACCACTTTTGCACTTGTATAAGTGTGGAAAAACCACTTTTCACACTTGTGTTAGTGTTGAAAAATCACTTTTCGCACTTGTGTTAGTGTTGAAAAACCACTTTTCGCACTTGTGTTGGTGCAGGAAACCACTTTTGCACTTGTATTAGTGTGGAAAAAACCACTTTTTGCACTTGTGATAGTGTTGAAAAACCACTTTTCGCACTTGTGTTAGTGTTGAAAAACCACTTTTCGCACATGTGTTAGTGTTGAAAAACCACTTTTCGCACTGGTGTTGGTGCAGGAAACCACTTTTGCACTTGTATTAGTGTGGAAAAAACACTTTTTGCACTTGTGATAGTGTTGAAAAACCACTTTTCGCACTTGTGTTAGTGTTGAAAAACCACTTTTCGCACTTGTGTTGGTGCAGGAAACCACTTTTTTTACTTGTATTAGTGTGGTAAAAACACTTTTTGCACTTGTGATAGTGTTGAAAAACCACTTTTCGCACTTGTGTTAGTGTTGAAAAACCACTTTTCGCACTTGTGTTGGTGCAGGAAACCACTTTTGCACTTGTATTAGTGTGGAAAAACCACTTTTCGCACTTGTGTTATTGTTGAAAAACCACTTTTCGCACTTGTGTTAGTGTTGAAAAACCACTTTTCGCACTTGTGTTGGTGCAGGAAACCACTTTTGCACTTGTATTAGTGTGGAAAAAACACTTTTTACACTTGTGATAGTGTTGAAAAACCACTTTTCGCACTTGTGTTAGTGTTGAAAAACCACTTTTCGCACTTGTGTTAGTGTTGAAAAACCACTTTTCGCACTTGTGTTGGTGGAGGAAACCACTTTTGCACTTGTATTAGTGTGGAAAAACTACTTTTCGCATTTGTGTTAGTGTTGAAAAACCACTTTTCGCACTTGTGTTAGTGTTGAAAAACCACTTTTCGCACTTGTGTTAGTGTTGAAAAACCACTTTTCGCACTTGTGTTGGTGCAGGAAACCACTTTTGCACTTGTATTAGTGTGGAAAAACTACTTTTCGCATTTGTGTTAGTGTTGAAAAACCACTTTTTGCACTTGTGTTAGTGTTGAAAAACCACTTTTCGCACTTGTGTTAGTGTTGAAAAACCACTTTTCGCACTTGTGTTGGTGCAGGAAACCACTTTTGCACTTGTATTAGTGTGGAAAAAACACTTTTTGCACTTGTGATAGCGTTGAAAAACCACTTTTCGCACTTGTGTTAGTGTTGAAAAACCACTTTTCGCACTTGTGTTGGTGCAGGAAACCACTTTTGCACTTGTATTAGTGTGGAAAAACCACTTTTCGCACTTGTGTTAGTGTTGAAAAACCACTTTTCGCACTTGTGTTATTGTTGAAAAACCACTTTTCGCACTTGTGTTGGTGCAGGAAATCACTTTTGCACTTGTATAAGTGTGGAAAAACCACTTTTCGCACTTGTGTTAGTGTTGAAAAATCACTTTTCGCACTTGCGTTAGTGTTGAAAAACCACTTTTCGCACTTGTGTTGGTGCAGGAAACCACTTTTGCACTTGTATTAGTGTGGAAAAAACACTTTTTGTACTTGTGATAGTGTTGAAAAATCACTTTTCGCACTTGTGTTGGTGCAGGAAACCACTTTTGCACTTGTATTAGTGTTGAAAATTCACTTTTCGCACTTGTGTTAGTGTTGAAAAACCACTTTTCGCACTTGTGTTGGTGCAGGAAACCACTTTTGCACTTGTATTAATGTGGAAAAAGCACTTTTTGCACTTGTGATAGTGTTGAAAAACCACTTTTCGCACTTGTGTTAGTGTTGAAAAACCACTTTTCGCACTTGTGTTAGTGTTGAAAAACCACTTTTCGCACTTGTGTTGGTGCAGGAAACCACTTTTGCACTTGTATTAGTGTGGAAAAACTACTTTTCGCACTTGTGTTAGTGTTGAAAAACCACTTTTCGCACTTGTGTTAGTGTTGAAAAACCACTTTTCGCACTTGTGTTAGTGTTGAAAAACCACTTTTCGCACTTGTGTTGGTGCAGGAAACCACTTTTGCACTTGTATTAGTGTGGAAAAAACACTTTTTGCACTTGTGATAGTGTTGAAAAACCACTTTTCGCACTTGTGTTGGTGCAGGAAACCACTTTTGCACTTGTATTAGTGAGGAAAAACCACTTTTCACACTTGTGTTAGTGTTGAAAAACCACTTTTCGCACTTGTGTTATTGTTGAAAAAACACTTTTCGCACTTGTGTTGGTGCAGGAAACCACTTTTGCACTTGTATAAGTGTGGAAAAACCACTTTTCACACTTGTGTTAGTGTTGAAAAATCACTTTTCGCACTTGTGTTAGTGTTGAAAAACCACTTTTCGCACTTGTGTTGGTGCAGGAAACCACTTTTGCACTTGTATTAGTGTGGAAAAAACCACTTTTTGCACTTGTGATAGTGTTGAAAAACCACTTTTCGCACTTGTGTTAGTGTTGAAAAACCACTTTTCGCACATGTGTTAGTGTTGAAAAACCACTTTTCGCACTGGTGTTGGTGCAGGAAACCACTTTTGCACTTGTATTAGTGTGGAAAAAACACTTTTTGCACTTGTGATAGTGTTGAAAAACCACTTTTCGCACTTGTGTTAGTGTTGAAAAACCACTTTTCGCACTTGTGTTGGTGCAGGAAACCACTTTTTTTACTTGTATTAGTGTGGTAAAAACACTTTTTGCACTTGTGATAGTGTTGAAAAACCACTTTTCGCACTTGTGTTAGTGTTGAAAAACCACTTTTCGCACTTGTGTTGGTGCAGGAAACCACTTTTGCACTTGTATTAGTGTGGAAAAACCACTTTTCGCACTTGTGTTATTGTTGAAAAACCACTTTTCGCACTTGTGTTAGTGTTGAAAAACCACTTTTCGCACTTGTGTTGGTGCAGGAAACCACTTTTGCACTTGTATTAGTGTGGAAAAAACACTTTTTACACTTGTGATAGTGTTGAAAAACCACTTTTCGCACTTGTGTTAGTGTTGAAAAACCACTTTTCGCACTTGTGTTAGTGTTGAAAAACCACTTTTCGCACTTGTGTTGGTGGAGGAAACCACTTTTGCACTTGTATTAGTGTGGAAAAACTACTTTTCGCATTTGTGTTAGTGTTGAAAAACCACTTTTCGCACTTGTGTTAGTGTTGAAAAACCACTTTTCGCACTTGTGTTAGTGTTGAAAAACCACTTTTCGCACTTGTGTTGGTGCAGGAAACCACTTTTGCACTTGTATTAGTGTGGAAAAAACACTTTTTGCACTTGTGATAGCGTTGAAAAACCACTCTTCGCACTTGTGTTAGTGTTGAAAAACCACTTTTCGCACTTGTGTTGGTGCAGGAAACCACTTTTGCACTTGTATTAGTGTGGAAAAACCACTTTTCGCACTTGTGTTAGTGTTGAAAAACCACTTTTCGCACTTGTGTTATTGTTGAAAAACCACTTTTCGCACTTGTGTTGGTGCAGGAAATCACTTTTGCACTTGTATTAGTGTGGAAAAAACACTTTTTGCACTTGTGATAGTGTTGAAAAACCACTTTTCGCACTTGTGTTAGTGTTGAAAAACCACTTTTCGCACTTGTGTTAGTGTTGAAAAACCACTTTTCGCACTTGTGTTGGTGCAGGAAACCACTTTTGCACTTGTATTAGTGTGGAAAAGACACTTTTTGCACTTGTGATACTGTTGAAAAACCACTTTTCTCACTTGTGTTAGTGTTGAAAAACCACTTTTCGCACTTGTGTTGGTGCAGGAAACCACTTTTGCACTTGTATTAGTATGGAAAAAACACTTTTCGCACTTGTGTTAGTGTTGAAAAACCACTTTTCGCACTTGTGTTAGTGTTGAAAAACCACTTTTCGCACTTGTGTTGGTGCAGGAAACCACTTTTGTACTTGTATTAGTGTGGGAAAACCACTTTTCGCACTTGTGTTAGTGTTGAAAAACCACTTTTCGCACTTGTGTTAGTGTTGAAAAACCACTTTTCGCACTTGTGTTAGTGTTGAAAAACCACTTTTCGCACTTGTGTTGGTGCAGGAAACCACTTTTGCACTTGTATTAGTGTGGAAAAAACACTTTTTGCACTTGTGATAGTGTTGAAAAACCACTTTTCGCACTTGTGTTAGTGTTGAAAAACCACTTTTCGCACTTGTGTTGGTGCAGGAAACCACTTTTTTTACTTGTATTAGTGTGGTAAAAACACTTTTTGCACTTGTGATAGTGTTGAAAAACCACTTTTCGCACTTGTGTTAGTGTTGAAAAACCACTTTTCGCACTTGTGTTGGTGCAGGAAACCACTTTTGCACTTGTATTAGTGTGGAAAAACCACTTTTCGCACTTGTGTTATTGTTGAAAAACCACTTTTCGCACTTGTGTTAGTGTTGAAAAACCACTTTTCGCACTTGTGTTGGTGCAGGAAACCACTTTTGCACTTGTATTAGTGTGGAAAAAACACTTTTTACACTTGTGATAGTGTTGAAAAACCACTTTTCGCACTTGTGTTAGTGTTGAAAAACCACTTTTCGCACTTGTGTTAGTGTTGAAAAACCACTTTTCGCACTTGTGTTGGTGCAGGAAACCACTTTTGCACTTGTATTAGTGTGGAAAAACTACTTTTCGCATTTGTGTTAGTGTTGAAAAACCACTTTTTGCACTTGTGTTAGTGTTGAAAAACCACTTTTCGCACTTGTGTTAGTGTTGAAAAACCACTTTTCGCACTTGTGTTGGTGCAGGAAACCACTTTTGCACTTGTATTAGTGTGGAAAAAACACTTTTTGCACTTGTGATAGCGTTGAAAAACCACTTTTCGCACTTGTGTTAGTGTTGAAAAACCACTTTTCGCACTTGTGTTGGTGCAGGAAACCACTTTTGCACTTGTATTAGTGTGGAAAAACCACTTTTCGCACTTGTGTTAGTGTTGAAAAACCACTTTTCGCACTTGTGTTATTGTTGAAAAACCACTTTTCGCACTTGTGTTGGTGCAGGAAATCACTTTTGCACTTGTATAAGTGTGGAAAAACCACTTTTCGCACTTGTGTTAGTGTTGAAAAATCACTTTTCGCACTTGCGTTAGTGTTGAAAAACCACTTTTCGCACTTGTGTTGGTGCAGGAAACCACTTTTGCACTTGTATTAGTGTGGAAAAAACACTTTTTGTACTTGTGATAGTGTTGAAAAATCACTTTTCGCACTTGTGTTGGTGCAGGAAACCACTTTTGCACTTGTATTAGTGTTGAAAATTCACTTTTCGCACTTGTGTTAGTGTTGAAAAACCACTTTTCGCACTTGTGTTGGTGCAGGAAACCACTTTTGCACTTGTATTAATGTGGAAAAAGCACTTTTTGCACTTGTGATAGTGTTGAAAAACCACTTTTCGCACTTGTGTTAGTGTTGAAAAACCACTTTTCGCACTTGTGTTAGTGTTGAAAAACCACTTTTCGCACTTGTGTTGGTGCAGGAAACCACTTTTGCACTTGTATTAGTGTGGAAAAACTACTTTTCG
This sequence comes from Myxine glutinosa, assembly GCF_964187855.1. Classification (NCBI taxonomy): domain Eukaryota; kingdom Metazoa; phylum Chordata; class Myxini; order Myxiniformes; family Myxinidae; genus Myxine; species Myxine glutinosa. The sequence continues at coordinate 23,160 of NW_027617447.1, forward strand.
CACTTGTGTTAGTGTTGAAAAACCACTTTTCGCACTTGTGTTAGTGTTGAAAAACCACTTTTCGCACTTGTGTTAGTGTTGAAAAACCACTTTTCGCACTTGTGTTGGTGCAGGAAACCACTTTTGCACTTGTATTAGTGTGGAAAAAACACTTTTTGCACTTGTGATAGTGTTGAAAAACCACTTTTCGCACTTGTGTTGGTGCAGGAAACCACTTTTGCACTTGTATTAGTGAGGAAAAACCACTTTTCACACTTGTGTTAGTGTTGAAAAACCACTTTTCGCACTTGTGTTATTGTTGAAAAAACACTTTTCGCACTTGTGTTGGTGCAGGAAACCACTTTTGCACTTGTATAAGTGTGGAAAAACCACTTTTCGCACTTGTGTTAGTGTTGAAAAATCACTTTTCGCACTTGTGTTAGTGTTGAAAAACCACTTTTCGCACTTGTGTTGGTGCAGGAAACCACTTTTGCACTTGTATTAGTGTGGAAAAAACCACTTTTTGCACTTGTGATAGTGTTGAAAAACCACTTTTCGCACTTGTGTTAGTGTTGAAAAACCACTTTTCGCACATGTGTTAGTGTTGAAAAACCACTTTTCGCACTGGTGTTGGTGCAGGAAACCACTTTTGCACTTGTATTAGTGTGGAAAAAACACTTTTTGCACTTGTGATAGTGTTGAAAAACCACTTTTCGCACTTGTGTTAGTGTTGAAAAACCACTTTTCGCACTTGTGTTGGTGCAGGAAACCACTTTTTTTACTTGTATTAGTGTGGTAAAAACACTTTTTGCACTTGTGATAGTGTTGAAAAACCACTTTTCGCACTTGTGTTAGTGTTGAAAAACCACTTTTCGCACTTGTGTTGGTGCAGGAAACCACTTTTGCACTTGTATTAGTGTGGAAAAACCACTTTTCGCACTTGTGTTATTGTTGAAAAACCACTTTTCGCACTTGTGTTAGTGTTGAAAAACCACTTTTCGCACTTGTGTTGGTGCAGGAAACCACTTTTGCACTTGTATTAGTGTGGAAAAAACACTTTTTACACTTGTGATAGTGTTGAAAAACCACTTTTCGCACTTGTGTTAGTGTTGAAAAACCACTTTTCGCACTTGTGTTAGTGTTGAAAAACCACTTTTCGCACTTGTGTTGGTGGAGGAAACCACTTTTGCACTTGTATTAGTGTGGAAAAACTACTTTTCGCATTTGTGTTAGTGTTGAAAAACCACTTTTCGCACTTGTGTTAGTGTTGAAAAACCACTTTTCGCACTTGTGTTAGTGTTGAAAAACCACTTTTCGCACTTGTGTTGGTGCAGGAAACCACTTTTGCACTTGTATTAGTGTGGAAAAACCACTTTTCGCACTTGTGTTAGTGTTGAAAAACCGCTTTTCGCACTTGTGTTGGTGCAGGAAACCACTTTTGCACTTGTATTAGTGTGGAAAAAACACTTTTTGCACTTGTGATAGTGTTGAAAAACCAGTTTTCGCACTTGTGTTAGTGTTGAAAAACCACTTTTCGCACTTGTGTTAGTGTTGAAAAACCACTTTTCGCACTTGTGTTGGTGCAGGAAACCACTTTTGCACTTGTATTAGTGTGGAAAAAACACTTTTTGCACTTGTGATAGTGTTGAAAAACCACTTTTCGCACTTGTGTTAGTGTTGAAAAACCACTTTTCGCACTTGTGTTAGTGTTGAAAAACCACTTTTCGCACTTGTGTTGGTGCAGGAAACCACTTTTGCACTTGTATTAGTGTGGAAAAGACACTTTTTGCACTTGTGATACTGTTGAAAAACCACTTTTCTCACTTGTGTTAGTGTTGAAAAACCACTTTTCGCACTTGTGTTGGTGCAGGAAACCACTTTTGCACTTGTATTAGTATGGAAAAAACACTTTTCGCACTTGTGTTAGTGTTGAAAAACCACTTTTCGCACTTGTGTTAGTGTTGAAAAACCACTTTTCGCACTTGTGTTGGTGCAGGAAACCACTTTTGTACTTGTATTAGTGTGGGAAAACCACTTTTTGCACTTGTGTTAGTGTTGAAAAACCACTTTTCGCACTTGTGTTAGTGTTGAAAAACCACTTTTCGCACTTGTGTTAGTGTTGAAAAACCACTTTTCACACTTGTGTTGGTGCAGGAAACCACTTTTGCACTTGTATTAGTGTGGAAAAAACACTTTTTGCACTTGTGATAGTGTTGAAAAACCACTTTTCGCACTTGTGTTAGTGTTGAAAAACCACTTTTCGCACTTGTGTTAGTGTTGAAAAACCACTTTTCGCACTCGTGTTGGTGCAGGAAACCACTTTTGCACTTGTATTAGTGTGGAAAAAACACTTTTTGCACTTGTGATAGTGTTGAAAAACCACTTTTCGCACTTGTGTTAGTGTTGAAAAACCACTTTTCGCACTTGTGTTAGTGTTGAAAAACCACTTTTCGCACTTGTGTTGGTGCAGGAAACCACTTTTGCACTTGTATTAGTGTGGAAAAGGCACTTTTTGCACTTGTGATACTGTTGAAAAACCACTTTTCTCACTTGTGTTAGTGTTGAAAAACCACTTTTCGCACTTGTGTTGGTGCAGGAAACCACTTTTGCACTTGTATTAGTATGGAAAAAACACTTTTCGCACTTGTGTTAGTGTTGAAAAACCACTTTTCGCACTTGTGTTAGTGTTGAAAAACCACTTTTCGCACTTGTGTTGGTGCAGGAAACCACTTTTGTACTTGTATTAGTGTGGGAAAACCACTTTTCGCACTTGTGTTAGTGTTGAAAAACCACTTTTCGCACTTGTGTTAGTGTTGAAAAACCACTTTTCACACTTGTGTTAGTGTTGAAAAACCACTTTTCGCACTTGTGTTGGTGCAGGAAACCACTTTTGCACTTGTATTAGTGTGGAAAAAACACTTTTTGCACTTGTGATAGTGTTGAAAAACCACTTTTCGCACTTGTGTTAGTGTTGAAAAACCACTTTTCGCACTTGTGTTGGTGCAGGAAACCACTTTTTTTACTTGTATTAGTGTGGTAAAAACACTTTTTGCACTTGTGATAGTGTTGAAAAACCACTTTTCGCACTTGTGTTAGTGTTGAAAAACCACTTTTCGCACTTGTGTTGGTGCAGGAAACCACTTTTGCACTTGTATTAGTGTGGAAAAACCACTTTTCGCACTTGTGTTATTGTTGAAAAACCACTTTTCGCACTTGTGTTAGTGTTGAAAAACCACTTTTCGCACTTGTGTTGGTGCAGGAAACCACTTTTGCACTTGTATTAGTGTGGAAAAAACACTTTTTACACTTGTGATAGTGTTGAAAAACCACTTTTCGCACTTGTGTTAGTGTTGAAAAACCACTTTTCGCACTTGTGTTAGTGTTGAAAAACCACTTTTCGCACTTGTGTTGGTGCAGGAAACCACTTTTGCACTTGTATTAGTGTGGAAAAACTACTTTTCGCATTTGTGTTAGTGTTGAAAAACCACTTTTTGCACTTGTGTTAGTGTTGAAAAACCACTTTTCGCACTTGTGTTAGTGTTGAAAAACCACTTTTCGCACTTGTGTTGGTGCAGGAAACCACTTTTGCACTTGTATTAGTGTGGAAAAAACACTTTTTGCACTTGTGATAGCGTTGAAAAACCACTTTTCGCACTTGTGTTAGTGTTGAAAAACCACTTTTCGCACTTGTGTTGGTGCAGGAAACCACTTTTGCACTTGTATTAGTGTGGAAAAACCACTTTTCGCACTTGTGTTAGTGTTGAAAAACCACTTTTCGCACTTGTGTTATTGTTGAAAAACCACTTTTCGCACTTGTGTTGGTGCAGGAAATCACTTTTGCACTTGTATAAGTGTGGAAAAACCACTTTTCGCACTTGTGTTAGTGTTGAAAAATCACTTTTCGCACTTGCGTTAGTGTTGAAAAACCACTTTTCGCACTTGTGTTGGTGCAGGAAACCACTTTTGCACTTGTATTAGTGTGGAAAAAACACTTTTTGTACTTGTGATAGTGTTGAAAAATCACTTTTCGCACTTGTGTTGGTGCAGGAAACCACTTTTGCACTTGTATTAGTGTTGAAAATTCACTTTTCGCACTTGTGTTAGTGTTGAAAAACCACTTTTCGCACTTGTGTTGGTGCAGGAAACCACTTTTGCACTTGTATTAATGTGGAAAAAGCACTTTTTGCACTTGTGATAGTGTTGAAAAACCACTTTTCGCACTTGTGTTAGTGTTGAAAAACCACTTTTCGCACTTGTGTTAGTGTTGAAAAACCACTTTTCGCACTTGTGTTGGTGCAGGAAACCACTTTTGCACTTGTATTAGTGTGGAAAAACTACTTTTCGCACTTGTGTTAGTGTTGAAAAACCACTTTTCGCACTTGTGTTAGTGTTGAAAAACCACTTTTCGCACTTGTGTTAGTGTTGAAAAACCACTTTTCGCACTTGTGTTGGTGCAGGAAACCACTTTTGCACTTGTATTAGTGTGGAAAAAACACTTTTTGCACTTGTGATAGTGTTGAAAAACCACTTTTCGCACTTGTGTTGGTGCAGGAAACCACTTTTGCACTTGTATTAGTGAGGAAAAACCACTTTTCACACTTGTGTTAGTGTTGAAAAACCACTTTTCGCACTTGTGTTATTGTTGAAAAAACACTTTTCGCACTTGTGTTGGTGCAGGAAACCACTTTTGCACTTGTATAAGTGTGGAAAAACCACTTTTCACACTTGTGTTAGTGTTGAAAAATCACTTTTCGCACTTGTGTTAGTGTTGAAAAACCACTTTTCGCACTTGTGTTGGTGCAGGAAACCACTTTTGCACTTGTATTAGTGTGGAAAAAACCACTTTTTGCACTTGTGATAGTGTTGAAAAACCACTTTTCGCACTTGTGTTAGTGTTGAAAAACCACTTTTCGCACATGTGTTAGTGTTGAAAAACCACTTTTCGCACTGGTGTTGGTGCAGGAAACCACTTTTGCACTTGTATTAGTGTGGAAAAAACACTTTTTGCACTTGTGATAGTGTTGAAAAACCACTTTTCGCACTTGTGTTAGTGTTGAAAAACCACTTTTCGCACTTGTGTTGGTGCAGGAAACCACTTTTTTTACTTGTATTAGTGTGGTAAAAACACTTTTTGCACTTGTGATAGTGTTGAAAAACCACTTTTCGCACTTGTGTTAGTGTTGAAAAACCACTTTTCGCACTTGTGTTGGTGCAGGAAACCACTTTTGCACTTGTATTAGTGTGGAAAAAACCACTTTTCGCACTTGTGTTATTGTTGAAAAACCACTTTTCGCACTTGTGTTAGTGTTGAAAAACCACTTTTCGCACTTGTGTTGGTGCAGGAAACCACTTTTGCACTTGTATTAGTGTGGAAAAAACACTTTTTACACTTGTGATAGTGTTGAAAAACCACTTTTCGCACTTGTGTTAGTGTTGAAAAACCACTTTTCGCACTTGTGTTAGTGTTGAAAAACCACTTTTCGCACTTGTGTTGGTGGAGGAAACCACTTTTGCACTTGTATTAGTGTGGAAAAACTACTTTTCGCATTTGTGTTAGTGTTGAAAAACCACTTTTCGCACTTGTGTTAGTGTTGAAAAACCACTTTTCGCACTTGTGTTAGTGTTGAAAAACCACTTTTCGCACTTGTGTTGGTGCAGGAAACCACTTTTGCACTTGTATTAGTGTGGAAAAAACACTTTTTGCACTTGTGATAGCGTTGAAAAACCACTCTTCGCACTTGTGTTAGTGTTGAAAAACCACTTTTCGCACTTGTGTTGGTGCAGGAAACCACTTTTGCACTTGTATTAGTGTGGAAAAACCACTTTTCGCACTTGTGTTAGTGTTGAAAAACCACTTTTCGCACTTGTGTTATTGTTGAAAAACCACTTTTCGCACTTGTGTTGGTGCAGGAAATCACTTTTGCACTTGTATTAGTGTGGAAAAAACACTTTTTGCACTTGTGATAGTGTTGAAAAACCACTTTTCGCACTTGTGTTAGTGTTGAAAAACCACTTTTCGCACTTGTGTTAGTGTTGAAAAACCACTTTTCGCACTTGTGTTGGTGCAGGAAACCACTTTTGCACTTGTATTAGTGTGGAAAAGACACTTTTTGCACTTGTGATACTGTTGAAAAACCACTTTTCTCACTTGTGTTAGTGTTGAAAAACCACTTTTCGCACTTGTGTTGGTGCAGGAAACCACTTTTGCACTTGTATTAGTATGGAAAAAACACTTTTCGCACTTGTGTTAGTGTTGAAAAACCACTTTTCGCACTTGTGTTAGTGTTGAAAAACCACTTTTCGCACTTGTGTTGGTACAGGAAACCACTTTTGTACTTGTATTAGTGTGGGAAAACCACTTTTCGCACTTGTGTTAGTGTTGAAAAACCACTTTTCGCACTTGTGTTAGTGTTGAAAAACCACTTTTCGCACTTGTGTTGGTGCAGGAAACCACTTTTGCACTTGTATTAGTGTGGAAAAAACACTTTTTGCACTTGTGATAGTGTTGAAAAACCACTTTTCGCACTTGTGTTAGTGTTGAAAAACCACTTTTCGCACTTGTGTTGGTGCAGGAAACCACTTTTTTTACTTGTATTAGTGTGGTAAAAACACTTTTTGCACTTGTGATAGTGTTGAAAAACCACTTTTCGCACTTGTGTTAGTGTTGAAAAACCACTTTTCGCACTTGTGTTGGTGCAGGAAACCACTTTTGCACTTGTATTAGTGTGGAAAAACCACTTTTCGCACTTGTGTTATTGTTGAAAAACCACTTTTCGCACTTGTGTTAGTGTTGAAAAACCACTTTTCGCACTTGTGTTGGTGCAGGAAACCACTTTTGCACTTGTATTAGTGTGGAAAAAACACTTTTTACACTTGTGATAGTGTTGAAAAACCACTTTTCGCACTTGTGTTAGTGTTGAAAAACCACTTTTCGCACTTGTGTTAGTGTTGAAAAACCACTTTTCGCACTTGTGTTGGTGCAGGAAACCACTTTTGCACTTGTATTAGTGTGGAAAAACTACTTTTCGCATTTGTGTTAGTGTTGAAAAACCACTTTTTGCACTTGTGTTAGTGTTGAAAAACCACTTTTCGCACTTGTGTTAGTGTTGAAAAACCACTTTTCGCACTTGTGTTGGTGCAGGAAACCACTTTTGCACTTGTATTAGTGTGGAAAAAACACTTTTTGCACTTGTGATAGCGTTGAAAAACCACTTTTCGCACTTGTGTTAGTGTTGAAAAACCACTTTTCGCACTTGTGTTGGTGCAGGAAACCACTTTTGCACTTGTATTAGTGTGGAAAAACCACTTTTCGCACTTGTGTTAGTGTTGAAAAACCACTTTTCGCACTTGTGTTATTGTTGAAAAACCACTTTTCGCACTTGTGTTGGTGCAGGAAATCACTTTTGCACTTGTATAAGTGTGGAAAAACCACTTTTCGCACTTGTGTTAGTGTTGAAAAATCACTTTTCGCACTTGCGTTAGTGTTGAAAAACCACTTTTCGCACTTGTGTTGGTGCAGGAAACCACTTTTGCACTTGTATTAGTGTGGAAAAAACACTTTTTGTACTTGTGATAGTGTTGAAAAATCACTTTTCGCACTTGTGTTGGTGCAGGAAACCACTTTTGCACTTGTATTAGTGTTGAAAATTCACTTTTCGCACTTGTGTTAGTGTTGAAAAACCACTTTTCGCACTTGTGTTGGTGCAGGAAACCACTTTTGCACTTGTATTAATGTGGAAAAAGCACTTTTTGCACTTGTGATAGTGTTGAAAAACCACTTTTCGCACTTGTGTTAGTGTTGAAAAACCACTTTTCGCACTTGTGTTAGTGTTGAAAAACCACTTTTCGCACTTGTGTTGGTGCAGGAAACCACTTTTGCACTTGTATTAGTGTGGAAAAACTACTTTTCGCACTTGTGTTAGTGTTGAAAAACCACTTTTCGCACTTGTGTTAGTGTTGAAAAACCACTTTTCGCACTTGTGTTAGTGTTGAAAAACCACTTTTCGCACTTGTGTTGGTGCAGGAAACCACTTTTGCACTTGTATTAGTGTGGAAAAAACACTTTTTGCACTTGTGATAGTGTTGAAAAACCACTTTTCGCACTTGTGTTGGTGCAGGAAACCACTTTTGCACTTGTATTAGTGAGGAAAAACCACTTTTCACACTTGTGTTAGTGTTGAAAAACCACTTTTCGCACTTGTGTTATTGTTGAAAAAACACTTTTCGCACTTGTGTTGGTGCAGGAAACCACTTTTGCACTTGTATAAGTGTGGAAAAACCACTTTTCGCACTTGTGTTAGTGTTGAAAAATCACTTTTCGCACTTGTGTTAGTGTTGAAAAACCACTTTTCGCACTTGTGTTGGTGCAGGAAACCACTTTTGCACTTGTATTAGTGTGGAAAAAACCACTTTTTGCACTTGTGATAGTGTTGAAAAACCACTTTTCGCACTTGTGTTAGTGTTGAAAAACCACTTTTCGCACATGTGTTAGTGTTGAAAAACCACTTTTCGCACTGGTGTTGGTGCAGGAAACCACTTTTGCACTTGTATTAGTGTGGAAAAAACACTTTTTGCACTTGTGATAGTGTTGAAAAACCACTTTTCGCACTTGTGTTAGTGTTGAAAAACCACTTTTCGCACTTGTGTTGGTGCAGGAAACCACTTTTTTTACTTGTATTAGTGTGGTAAAAACACTTTTTGCACTTGTGATAGTGTTGAAAAACCACTTTTCGCACTTGTGTTAGTGTTGAAAAACCACTTTTCGCACTTGTGTTGGTGCAGGAAACCACTTTTGCACTTGTATTAGTGTGGAAAAACCACTTTTCGCACTTGTGTTATTGTTGAAAAACCACTTTTCGCACTTGTGTTAGTGTTGAAAAACCACTTTTCGCACTTGTGTTGGTGCAGGAAACCACTTTTGCACTTGTATTAGTGTGGAAAAAACACTTTTTACACTTGTGATAGTGTTGAAAAACCACTTTTCGCACTTGTGTTAGTGTTGAAAAACCACTTTTCGCACTTGTGTTAGTGTTGAAAAACCACTTTTCGCACTTGTGTTGGTGGAGGAAACCACTTTTGCACTTGTATTAGTGTGGAAAAACTACTTTTCGCATTTGTGTTAGTGTTGAAAAACCACTTTTCGCACTTGTGTTAGTGTTGAAAAACCACTTTTCGCACTTGTGTTAGTGTTGAAAAACCACTTTTCGCACTTGTGTTGGTGCAGGAAACCACTTTTGCACTTGTATTAGTGTGGAAAAAACACTTTTTGCACTTGTGATAGCGTTGAAAAACCACTCTTCGCACTTGTGTTAGTGTTGAAAAACCACTTTTCGCACTTGTGTTGGTGCAGGAAACCACTTTTGCACTTGTATTAGTGTGGAAAAACCACTTTTCGCACTTGTGTTAGTGTTGAAAAACCACTTTTCGCACTTGTGTTATTGTTGAAAAACCACTTTTCGCACTTGTGTTGGTGCAGGAAATCACTTTTGCACTTGTATAAGTGTGGAAAAACCACTTTTCACACTTGTGTTAGTGTTGAAAAATCACTTTTCGCACTTGCGTTAGTGTTGAAAAACCACTTTTCGCACTTGTGTTGGTGCAGGAAACCACTTTTGCACTTGTATTAGTGTGGAAAAAACACTTTTTGTACTTGTGATAGTGTTGAAAAATCACTTTTCGCACTTGTGTTGGTGCAGGAAACCACTTTTGCACTTGTATTAGTGTTGAAAATTCACTTTTCGCACTTGTGTTAGTGTTGAAAAACCACTTTTCGCACTTGTGTTGGTGCAGGAAACCACTTTTGCACTTGTATTAATGTGGAAAAAACACTTTTTGCACTTGTGATAGTGTTGAAAAACCACTTTTCGCACTTGTGTTAGTGTTGAAAAACCACTTTTCGCACTTGTGTTAGTGTTGAAAAACCACTTTTCGCACTTGTGTTGGTGCAGGAAACCACTTTTGCACTTGTATTAGTGTGGAAAAACTACTTTTCGCACTTGTGTTAGTGTTGAAAAACCACTTTTCGCACTTGTGTTAGTGTTGAAAAACCACTTTTCGCACTTGTGTTAGTGTTGAAAAACCACTTTTCGCACCTGTGTTGGTGCAGGAAACCACTTTTGCACTTGTATTAGTGTGGAAAAAACACTTTTTGCACTTGTGATAGTGTTGAAAAACCACTTTTCGCACTTGTGTTAGTGTTGAAAAACCACTTTTCGCACTTGTGTTGGTGCAGGAAACCACTTTTGCACTTGTATTAGTGTGGAAAAACCACTTTTCGCACTTGTGTTAGTGTTGAAAAACCACTTTTCGCACTTGTGTTATTGTTGAAAAAACACTTTTCGCACTTGTGTTGGTGCAGGAAACCACTTTTGCACTTGTATAAGTGTGGAAAAACCACTTTTCGCACTTGTGTTAGTGTTGAAAAATCACTTTTCGCACTTGTGTTAGTGTTGAAAAACCACTTTTCGCACTTGTGTTGGTGCAGGAAACCACTTTTGCACTTGTATTAGTGTGGAAAAAACCACTTTTTGCACTTGTGATAGTGTTGAAAAACCACTTTTCGCACTTGTATTAGTGTTGAAAAACCACTTTTCGCACATGTGTTAGTGTTGAAAAACCACTTTTCGCACTGGTGTTGGTGCAGGAAACCACTTTTGCACTTGTATTAGTGTGGAAAAAACACTTTTTGCACTTGTGATAGTGTTGAAAAACCACTTTTCGCACTTGTGTTAGTGTTGAAAAAGCACTTTTCGCACTTGTGTTGGTGCAGGAAACCACTTTTGCACTTGTATTAGTGTGGTAAAAACACTTTTTGCACTTGTGATAGTGTTGAAAAACCACTTTTCGCACTTGTGTTAGTGTTGAAAAACCACTTTTCGCACTTGTGTTATTGTTGAAAAACCACTTTTCGCACTTGTGTTGGTGCAGGAAATCACTTTTGCACTTGTATTAGTGTGGAAAAAACACTTTTTGCACTTGTGATAGCGTTGAAAAACCACTTTTCGCACTTGTGTTAGTGTTGAAAAACCACTTTTCGCACTTGTGTTGGTGCAGGAAACCACTTTTGCACTTGTATTAGTGTGGAAAAACCACTTTTCGCACTTGTGTTAGTGTTGAAAAACCACTTTTCGCACTTGTGTTATTGTTGAAAAACCACTTTTCGCACTTGTGTTGGTGCAGGAAATCACTTTTGCACTTGTATAAGTGTGGAAAAACCACTTTTCGCACTTGTGTTAGTGTTGAAAAATCACTTTTCGCACTTGCGTTAGTGTTGAAAAACCACTTTTCGCACTTGTGTTGGTGCAGGAAACCACTTTTGCACTTGTATTAGTGTGGAAAAAACACTTTTTGTACTTGTGATAGTGTTGAAAAATCACTTTTCGCACTTGTGTTGGTGCAGGAAACCACTTTTGCACTTGTATTAGTGTTGAAAATTCACTTTTCGCACTTGTGTTAGTGTTGAAAAACCACTTTTCGCACTTGTGTTGGTGCAGGAAACCACTTTTGCACTTGTATTAATGTGGAAAAAGCACTTTTTGCACTTGTGATAGTGTTGAAAAACCACTTTTCGCACTTGTGTTAGTGTTGAAAAACCACTTTTCGCACTTGTGTTAGTGTTGAAAAACCACTTTTCGCACTTGTGTTGGTGCAGGAAACCACTTTTGCACTTGTATTAGTGTGGAAAAACTACTTTTCGCACTTGTGTTAGTGTTGAAAAACCACTTTTCGCACTTGTGTTAGTGTTGAAAAACCACTTTTCGCACTTGTGTTAGTGTTGAAAAACCACTTTTCGCACTTGTGTTGGTGCAGGAAACCACTTTTGCACTTGTATTAGTGTGGAAAAAACACTTTTTGCACTTGTGATAGTGTTGAAAAACCACTTTTCGCACTTGTGTTGGTGCAGGAAACCACTTTTGCACTTGTATTAGTGAGGAAAAACCACTTTTCACACTTGTGTTAGTGTTGAAAAACCACTTTTCGCACTTGTGTTATTGTTGAAAAAACACTTTTCGCACTTGTGTTGGTGCAGGAAACCACTTTTGCACTTGTATAAGTGTGGAAAAACCACTTTTCGCACTTGTGTTAGTGTTGAAAAATCACTTTTCGCACTTGTGTTAGTGTTGAAAAACCACTTTTCGCACTTGTGTTGGTGCAGGAAACCACTTTTGCACTTGTATTAGTGTGGAAAAAACCACTTTTTGCACTTGTGATAGTGTTGAAAAACCACTTTTCGCACTTGTGTTAGTGTTGAAAAACCACTTTTCGCACATGTGTTAGTGTTGAAAAACCACTTTTCGCACTGGTGTTGGTGCAGGAAACCACTTTTGCACTTGTATTAGTGTGGAAAAAACACTTTTTGCACTTGTGATAGTGTTGAAAAACCACTTTTCGCACTTGTGTTAGTGTTGAAAAACCACTTTTCGCACTTGTGTTGGTGCAGGAAACCACTTTTTTTACTTGTATTAGTGTGGTAAAAACACTTTTTGCACTTGTGATAGTGTTGAAAAACCACTTTTCGCACTTGTGTTAGTGTTGAAAAACCACTTTTCGCACTTGTGTTGGTGCAGGAAACCACTTTTGCACTTGTATTAGTGTGGAAAAACCACTTTTCGCACTTGTGTTATTGTTGAAAAACCACTTTTCGCACTTGTGTTAGTGTTGAAAAACCACTTTTCGCACTTGTGTTGGTGCAGGAAACCACTTTTGCACTTGTATTAGTGTGGAAAAAACACTTTTTACACTTGTGATAGTGTTGAAAAACCACTTTTCGCACTTGTGTTAGTGTTGAAAAACCACTTTTCGCACTTGTGTTAGTGTTGAAAAACCACTTTTCGCACTTGTGTTGGTGGAGGAAACCACTTTTGCACTTGTATTAGTGTGGAAAAACTACTTTTCGCATTTGTGTTAGTGTTGAAAAACCACTTTTCGCACTTGTGTTAGTGTTGAAAAACCACTTTTCGCACTTGTGTTAGTGTTGAAAAACCACTTTTCGCACTTGTGTTGGTGCAGGAAACCACTTTTGCACTTGTATTAGTGTGGAAAAAACACTTTTTGCACTTGTGATAGCGTTGAAAAACCACTCTTCGCACTTGTGTTAGTGTTGAAAAACCACTTTTCGCACTTGTGTTGGTGCAGGAAACCACTTTTGCACTTGTATTAGTGTGGAAAAACCACTTTTCGCACTTGTGTTAGTGTTGAAAAACCACTTTTCGCACTTGTGTTATTGTTGAAAAACCACTTTTCGCACTTGTGTTGGTGCAGGAAATCACTTTTGCACTTGTATAAGTGTGGAAAAACCACTTTTCACACTTGTGTTAGTGTTGAAAAATCACTTTTCGCACTTGCGTTAGTGTTGAAAAACCACTTTTCGCACTTGTGTTGGTGCAGGAAACCACTTTTGCACTTGTATTAGTGTGGAAAAAACACTTTTTGTACTTGTGATAGTGTTGAAAAATCACTTTTCGCACTTGTGTTGGTGCAGGAAACCACTTTTGCACTTGTATTAGTGTTGAAAATTCACTTTTCGCACTTGTGTTAGTGTTGAAAAACCACTTTTCGCACTTGTGTTGGTGCAGGAAACCACTTTTGCACTTGTATTAATGTGGAAAAAACACTTTTTGCACTTGTGATAGTGTTGAAAAACCACTTTTCGCACTTGTGTTAGTGTTGAAAAACCACTTTTCGCACTTGTGTTAGTGTTGAAAAACCACTTTTCGCACTTGTGTTGGTGCAGGAAACCACTTTTGCACTTGTATTAGTGTGGAAAAACTACTTTTCGCACTTGTGTTAGTGTTGAAAAACCACTTTTCGCACTTGTGTTAGTGTTGAAAAACCACTTTTCGCACTTGTGTTAGTGTTGAAAAACCACTTTTCGCACCTGTGTTGGTGCAGGAAACCACTTTTGCACTTGTATTAGTGTGGAAAAAACACTTTTTGCACTTGTGATAGTGTTGAAAAACCACTTTTCGCACTTGTGTTAGTGTTGAAAAACCACTTTTCGCACTTGTGTTGGTGCAGGAAACCACTTTTGCACTTGTATTAGTGTGGAAAAACCACTTTTCGCACTTGTGTTAGTGTTGAAAAACCACTTTTCGCACTTGTGTTATTGTTGAAAAAACACTTTTCGCACTTGTGTTGGTGCAGGAAACCACTTTTGCACTTGTATAAGTGTGGAAAAACCACTTTTCGCACTTGTGTTAGTGTTGAAAAATCACTTTTCGCACTTGTGTTAGTGTTGAAAAACCACTTTTCGCACTTGTGTTGGTGCAGGAAACCACTTTTGCACTTGTATTAGTGTGGAAAAAACCACTTTTTGCACTTGTGATAGTGTTGAAAAACCACTTTTCGCACTTGTATTAGTGTTGAAAAACCACTTTTCGCACATGTGTTAGTGTTGAAAAACCACTTTTCGCACTGGTGTTGGTGCAGGAAACCACTTTTGCACTTGTATTAGTGTGGAAAAAACACTTTTTGCACTTGTGATAGTGTTGAAAAACCACTTTTCGCACTTGTGTTAGTGTTGAAAAAGCACTTTTCGCACTTGTGTTGGTGCAGGAAACCACTTTTGCACTTGTATTAGTGTGGTAAAAACACTTTTTGCACTTGTGATAGTGTTGAAAAACCACTTTTCGCACTTGTGTTAGTGTTGAAAAACCACTTTTCGCACTTGTGTTAGTGTTGAAAAACCACTTTTCGCACTTGTGTTGGTGCAGGAAACCACTTTTGCACTTGCATTAGTGTGGAAAAAACACTTTTTGCACTTGTGATAGTGTTGAAAAACCACTTTTCGCACTTGTGTTAGTGTTGAAAAACCACTTTTCGCACTTGTGTTGGTGCAGGAAACCACTTTTGCACTTGTATTAGTGTGGTAAAAACACTTTTTGCACTTGTGATAGTGTTGAAAAACCACTTTTCGCACTTGTGTTAGTGTTGAAAAACCACTTTTCGCAATTGTGTTGTTGCAGGAAACCACTTTTGCACTTGTATTAGTGTGGAAAAACCACTTTTCGCATTTGTGTTAGTGTTGAAAAACCACTTTTCGCACTTGTGTTAGTGTTGAAAAACCACTTTTCGCACTTGTGTTGGTGCAGGCAACCACTTTTGCACTTGTATTAGTGTGGAAAAAACACTTTTTGCACTTGTGTTAGTGTTGAAAAACCACTTTTCGCACTTGTGTTGGTGCAGGAAACCACTTTTGCACTTGTATTAGTGTGGAAAAACCACTTTTCGCACTTGTGTTAGTGTTGAAAAACCACTTTTCGCACTTGTGTTAGTGTTGAAAAACCACTTTTCGCACTTGTGTTGGTGCAGGAAACCACTTTTGCACTTGTATTAGTGTGGAAAAAACACTTTTTGCACTTGTGATAGTGTTGAAAAACCACTTTTCGCACTTGTGTTAGTGTTGAAAAACCACTTTTCGCACTTGTGTTGGTGCAGGAAACCACTTTTGCACTTGTATTAGTGTGGAAAAACCACTTTTCGCACTTGTGTTAGTGTTGAAAAACCACTTTTCGCACTTGTGTTATTGTTGAAAAAACACTTTTCGCACTTGTGTTGGTGCAGGAAACCACTTTTGCACTTGTATAAGTGTGGAAAAACCACTTTTCACACTTGTGTTAGTGTTGAAAAATCACTTTTCGCACTTGTGTTAGTGTTGAAAAACCACTTTTCGCACTTGTGTTGGTGCAGGAAACCACTTTTGCACTTGTATTAGTGTGGAAAAAACCACTTTTTGCACTTGTGATAGTGTTGAAAAACCACTTTTCGCACTTGTATTAGTGTTGAAAAACCACTTTTCGCACATGTGTTAGTGTTGAAAAACCACTTTTCGCACTGGTGTTGGTGCAGGAAACCACTTTTGCACTTGTATTAGTGTGGAAAAAACACTTTTTGCACTTGTGATAGTGTTGAAAAACCACTTTTCGCACTTGTGTTAGTGTTGAAAAAGCACTTTTCGCACTTGTGTTGGTGCAGGAAACCACTTTTGCACTTGTATTAGTGTGGTAAAAACACTTTTTGCACTTGTGATAGTGTTGAAAAACCACTTTTCGCACTTGTGTTAGTGTTGAAAAACCACTTTTCGCACTTGTGTTAGTGTTGAAAAACCACTTTTCGCACTTGTGTTGGTGCAGGAAACCACTTTTGCACTTGTATTAGTGTGGAAAAACTACTTTTCGCATTTGTGTTAGTGTTGAAAAACCACTTTTTGCACTTGTGTTAGTGTTGAAAAACCACTTTTCGCACTTGTGTTAGTGTTGAAAAACCACTTTTCGCACTTGTGTTGGTGCAGGAAACCACTTTTGCACTTGTATTAGTGTGGAAAAAACACTTTTTGCACTTGTGATAGCGTTGAAAAACCACTTTTCGCACTTGTGTTAGTGTTGAAAAACCACTTTTCGCACTTGTGTTGGTGCAGGAAACCACTTTTGCACTTGTATTAGTGTGGAAAAACCACTTTTCGCACTTGTGTTAGTGTTGAAAAACCACTTTTCGCACTTGTGTTATTGTTGAAAAACCACTTTTCGCACTTGTGTTGGTGCAGGAAATCACTTTTGCACTTGTATAAGTGTGGAAAAACCACTTTTCGCACTTGTGTTAGTGTTGAAAAATCACTTTTCGCACTTGCGTTAGTGTTGAAAAACCACTTTTCGCACTTGTGTTGGTGCAGGAAACCACTTTTGCACTTGTATTAGTGTGGAAAAAACACTTTTTGTACTTGTGATAGTGTTGAAAAATCACTTTTCGCACTTGTGTTGGTGCAGGAAACCACTTTTGCACTTGTATTAGTGTTGAAAATTCACTTTTCGCACTTGTGTTAGTGTTGAAAAACCACTTTTCGCACTTGTGTTGGTGCAGGAAACCACTTTTGCACTTGTATTAATGTGGAAAAAGCACTTTTTGCACTTGTGATAGTGTTGAAAAACCACTTTTCGCACTTGTGTTAGTGTTGAAAAACCACTTTTCGCACTTGTGTTAGTGTTGAAAAACCACTTTTCGCACTTGTGTTGGTGCAGGAAACCACTTTTGCACTTGTATTAGTGTGGAAAAACTACTTTTCGCACTTGTGTTAGTGTTGAAAAACCACTTTTCGCACTTGTGTTAGTGTTGAAAAACCACTTTTCGCACTTGTGTTAGTGTTGAAAAACCACTTTTCGCACTTGTGTTGGTGCAGGAAACCACTTTTGCACTTGTATTAGTGTGGAAAAAACACTTTTTGCACTTGTGATAGTGTTGAAAAACCACTTTTCGCACTTGTGTTGGTGCAGGAAACCACTTTTGCACTTGTATTAGTGAGGAAAAACCACTTTTCACACTTGTGTTAGTGTTGAAAAACCACTTTTCGCACTTGTGTTATTGTTGAAAAAACACTTTTCGCACTTGTGTTGGTGCAGGAAACCACTTTTGCACTTGTATAAGTGTGGAAAAACCACTTTTCGCACTTGTGTTAGTGTTGAAAAATCACTTTTCGCACTTGTGTTAGTGTTGAAAAACCACTTTTCGCACTTGTGTTGGTGCAGGAAACCACTTTTGCACTTGTATTAGTGTGGAAAAAACCACTTTTTGCACTTGTGATAGTGTTGAAAAACCACTTTTCGCACTTGTGTTAGTGTTGAAAAACCACTTTTCGCACATGTGTTAGTGTTGAAAAACCACTTTTCGCACTGGTGTTGGTGCAGGAAACCACTTTTGCACTTGTATTAGTGTGGAAAAAACACTTTTTGCACTTGTGATAGTGTTGAAAAACCACTTTTCGCACTTGTGTTAGTGTTGAAAAACCACTTTTCGCACTTGTGTTGGTGCAGGAAACCACTTTTTTTACTTGTATTAGTGTGGTAAAAACACTTTTTGCACTTGTGATAGTGTTGAAAAACCACTTTTCGCACTTGTGTTAGTGTTGAAAAACCACTTTTCGCACTTGTGTTGGTGCAGGAAACCACTTTTGCACTTGTATTAGTGTGGAAAAACCACTTTTCGCACTTGTGTTATTGTTGAAAAACCACTTTTCGCACTTGTGTTAGTGTTGAAAAACCACTTTTCGCACTTGTGTTGGTGCAGGAAACCACTTTTGCACTTGTATTAGTGTGGAAAAAACACTTTTTACACTTGTGATAGTGTTGAAAAACCACTTTTCGCACTTGTGTTAGTGTTGAAAAACCACTTTTCGCACTTGTGTTAGTGTTGAAAAACCACTTTTCGCACTTGTGTTGGTGGAGGAAACCACTTTTGCACTTGTATTAGTGTGGAAAAACTACTTTTCGCATTTGTGTTAGTGTTGAAAAACCACTTTTCGCACTTGTGTTAGTGTTGAAAAACCACTTTTCGCACTTGTGTTAGTGTTGAAAAACCACTTTTCGCACTTGTGTTGGTGCAGGAAACCACTTTTGCACTTGTATTAGTGTGGAAAAAACACTTTTTGCACTTGTGATAGCGTTGAAAAACCACTCTTCGCACTTGTGTTAGTGTTGAAAAACCACTTTTCGCACTTGTGTTGGTGCAGGAAACCACTTTTGCACTTGTATTAGTGTGGAAAAACCACTTTTCGCACTTGTGTTAGTGTTGAAAAACCACTTTTCGCACTTGTGTTATTGTTGAAAAACCACTTTTCGCACTTGTGTTGGTGCAGGAAATCACTTTTGCACTTGTATAAGTGTGGAAAAACCACTTTTCACACTTGTGTTAGTGTTGAAAAATCACTTTTCGCACTTGCGTTAGTGTTGAAAAACCACTTTTCGCACTTGTGTTGGTGCAGGAAACCACTTTTGCACTTGTATTAGTGTGGAAAAAACACTTTTTGTACTTGTGATAGTGTTGAAAAATCACTTTTCGCACTTGTGTTGGTGCAGGAAACCACTTTTGCACTTGTATTAGTGTTGAAAATTCACTTTTCGCACTTGTGTTAGTGTTGAAAAACCACTTTTCGCACTTGTGTTGGTGCAGGAAACCACTTTTGCACTTGTATTAATGTGGAAAAAACACTTTTTGCACTTGTGATAGTGTTGAAAAACCACTTTTCGCACTTGTGTTAGTGTTGAAAAACCACTTTTCGCACTTGTGTTAGTGTTGAAAAACCACTTTTCGCACTTGTGTTGGTGCAGGAAACCACTTTTGCACTTGTATTAGTGTGGAAAAACTACTTTTCGCACTTGTGTTAGTGTTGAAAAACCACTTTTCGCACTTGTGTTAGTGTTGAAAAACCACTTTTCGCACTTGTGTTAGTGTTGAAAAACCACTTTTCGCACCTGTGTTGGTGCAGGAAACCACTTTTGCACTTGTATTAGTGTGGAAAAAACACTTTTTGCACTTGTGATAGTGTTGAAAAACCACTTTTCGCACTTGTGTTAGTGTTGAAAAACCACTTTTCGCACTTGTGTTGGTGCAGGAAACCACTTTTGCACTTGTATTAGTGTGGAAAAACCACTTTTCGCACTTGTGTTAGTGTTGAAAAACCACTTTTCGCACTTGTGTTATTGTTGAAAAAACACTTTTCGCACTTGTGTTGGTGCAGGAAACCACTTTTGCACTTGTATAAGTGTGGAAAAACCACTTTTCGCACTTGTGTTAGTGTTGAAAAATCACTTTTCGCACTTGTGTTAGTGTTGAAAAACCACTTTTCGCACTTGTGTTGGTGCAGGAAACCACTTTTGCACTTGTATTAGTGTGGAAAAAACCACTTTTTGCACTTGTGATAGTGTTGAAAAACCACTTTTCGCACTTGTATTAGTGTTGAAAAACCACTTTTCGCACATGTGTTAGTGTTGAAAAACCACTTTTCGCACTGGTGTTGGTGCAGGAAACCACTTTTGCACTTGTATTAGTGTGGAAAAAACACTTTTTGCACTTGTGATAGTGTTGAAAAACCACTTTTCGCACTTGTGTTAGTGTTGAAAAAGCACTTTTCGCACTTGTGTTGGTGCAGGAAACCACTTTTGCACTTGTATTAGTGTGGTAAAAACACTTTTTGCACTTGTGATAGTGTTGAAAAACCACTTTTCGCACTTGTGTTAGTGTTGAAAAACCACTTTTCGCACTTGTGTTAGTGTTGAAAAACCACTTTTCGCACTTGTGTTGGTGCAGGAAACCACTTTTGCACTTGCATTAGTGTGGAAAAAACACTTTTTGCACTTGTGATAGTGTTGAAAAACCACTTTTCGCACTTGTGTTAGTGTTGAAAAACCACTTTTCGCACTTGTGTTGGTGCAGGAAACCACTTTTGCACTTGTATTAGTGTGGTAAAAACACTTTTTGCACTTGTGATAGTGTTGAAAAACCACTTTTCGCACTTGTGTTAGTGTTGAAAAACCACTTTTCGCAATTGTGTTGTTGCAGGAAACCACTTTTGCACTTGTATTAGTGTGGAAAAACCACTTTTCGCATTTGTGTTAGTGTTGAAAAACCACTTTTCGCACTTGTGTTAGTGTTGAAAAACCACTTTTCGCACTTGTGTTGGTGCAGGCAACCACTTTTGCACTTGTATTAGTGTGGAAAAAACACTTTTTGCACTTGTGTTAGTGTTGAAAAACCACTTTTCGCACTTGTGTTGGTGCAGGAAACCACTTTTGCACTTGTATTAGTGTGGAAAAACCACTTTTCGCACTTGTGTTAGTGTTGAAAAACCACTTTTCGCACTTGTGTTAGTGTTGAAAAACCACTTTTCGCACTTGTGTTGGTGCAGGAAACCACTTTTGCACTTGTATTAGTGTGGAAAAAACACTTTTTGCACTTGTGATAGTGTTGAAAAACCACTTTTCGCACTTGTGTTAGTGTTGAAAAACCACTTTTCGCACTTGTGTTGGTGCAGGAAACCACTTTTGCACTTGTATTAGTGTGGAAAAACCACTTTTCGCACTTGTGTTAGTGTTGAAAAACCACTTTTCGCACTTGTGTTATTGTTGAAAAAACACTTTTCGCACTTGTGTTGGTGCAGGAAACCACTTTTGCACTTGTATAAGTGTGGAAAAACCACTTTTCACACTTGTGTTAGTGTTGAAAAATCACTTTTCGCACTTGTGTTAGTGTTGAAAAACCACTTTTCGCACTTGTGTTGGTGCAGGAAACCACTTTTGCACTTGTATTAGTGTGGAAAAAACCACTTTTTGCACTTGTGATAGTGTTGAAAAACCACTTTTCGCACTTGTATTAGTGTTGAAAAACCACTTTTCGCACATGTGTTAGTGTTGAAAAACCACTTTTCGCACTGGTGTTGGTGCAGGAAACCACTTTTGCACTTGTATTAGTGTGGAAAAAACACTTTTTGCACTTGTGATAGTGTTGAAAAACCACTTTTCGCACTTGTGTTAGTGTTGAAAAAGCACTTTTCGCACTTGTGTTGGTGCAGGAAACCACTTTTGCACTTGTATTAGTGTGGTAAAAACACTTTTTGCACTTGTGATAGTGTTGAAAAACCACTTTTCGCACTTGTGTTAGTGTTGAAAAACCACTTTTCGCACTTGTGTTAGTGTTGAAAAACCACTTTTCGCACTTGTGTTGGTGCAGGAAACCACTTTTGCACTTGCATTAGTGTGGAAAAAACACTTTTTGCACTTGTGATAGTGTTGAAAAACCACTTTTCGCACTTGTGTTAGTGTTGAAAAACCACTTTTCGCACTTGTGTTGGTGCAGGAAACCACTTTTGCACTTGTATTAGTGTGGTAAAAACACTTTTTGCACTTGTGATAGTGTTGAAAAACCACTTTTCGCACTTGTGTTAGTGTTGAAAAACCACTTTTCGCAATTGTGTTGTTGCAGGAAACCACTTTTGCACTTGTATTAGTGTGGAAAAACCACTTTTCGCATTTGTGTTAGTGTTGAAAAACCACTTTTCGCACTTGTGTTAGTGTTGAAAAACCACTTTTCGCACTTGTGTTGGTGCAGGCAACCACTTTTGCACTTGTATTAGTGTGGAAAAAACACTTTTTGCACTTGTGTTAGTGTTGAAAAACCACTTTTCGCACTTGTGTTGGTGCAGGAAACCACTTTTGCACTTGTATTAGTGTGGAAAAACCACTTTTCGCACTTGTGTTAGTGTTGAAAAACCACTTTTCGCACTTGTGTTAGTGTTGAAAAACCACTTTTCGCACTTGTGTTGGTGCAGGAAACCACTTTTGCACTTGTATTAGTGTGGAAAAAACACTTTTTACACTTGTGATAGTGTTGAAAAACCACTTTTCGCACTTGTGTTAGTGTTGAAAAACCACTTTTCGCACTTGTGTTAGTGTTGAAAAACCACTTTTCGCACTTGTGTTGGTGCAGGAAACCACTTTTGCACTTGTATTAGTGTGGAAAAACTACTTTTCGCATTTGTGTTAGTGTTGAAAATTCACTTTTCGCACTTGTGTTAGTGTTGAAAAACCACTTTTCGCACTTGTGTTAGTGTTGAAAAACCACTTTTCGCACTTGTGTTGGTGCAGGAAACCACTTTTGCACTTGTATTAGTGTGGAAAAACTACTTTTCGCATTTGTGTTAGTGTTGAAAAACCACTTTTCGCACTTGTGTTAGTGTTGAAAAACCACTTTTCGCACTTGTGTTAGTGTTGAAAAACGACTTTTCGCACTTGTGTTGGTGCAGGAAACCACTTTTGCACTTGTATTAGTGTGGAAAAAACACTTTTTGCACTTGTGATAGTGTTGAAAAACCACTTTTCACACTTGTGTTAGTGTTGAAAAATCACTTTTCGCACTTGTGTTGGTGCAGGAAACCACTTATGCACTTGTATTAGTGTGGAAAAAACACTTTTTGTACTTGTGATAGTGTTGAAAAATCACTTTTCGCACTTGTGTTGATGCAGGAAACCACTTTTGCACTTGTATTAGTGTTGAAAATTCACTTTTCGCACTTGTGATAGTGTTGAAAAACCACTTTTCGCACTTGTGTTAGTGTTGAAAAACCACTTTTCGCACTTGTGTTAGTGTTGAAAAACCACTTTTCGCACTTGTGTTGGTGCAGGAAACCACTTTTGCACTTGTATTAGTGTGGAAAAACTACTTTTCGCATTTGTGTTAGTGTTGAAAAACCACTTTTCGCCCTTGTGTTAGTGTTGAAAAACCACTTTTCGCACTTGTGTTAGTGTTGAAAAACCACTTTTCGCACTTGTGTTGGTGCAGGAAACCACTTTTGCACTTGTATTAGTGTGGAAAAAACACTTTTTGCACTTGTGATAGTGTTGAAAAACCACTTTTCGCACTTGTGTTAGTGTTGAAAAACCACTTTTCGCACTTGTGTTGGTGCAGGAAACCACTTTTGCACTTGTATTAGTGTGGAAAAACCACTTTTCGCACTTGTGTTAGTGTTGAAAAACCACTTTTCGCACTTGTGTTATTGTTGAAAAACCACTTTTCGCACTTGTGTTGGTGCAGGAAACCACTTTTGCACTTGTATAAGTGTGGAAAAACCACTTTTCGCACTTGTGTTAGTGTTGAAAAACCACTTTTCGCACTTGTGTTAGTGTTGAAAACCACTTTTCGCACATGTGTTAGTGTTGAAAAACCATTTTTCGCACTGGTGTTGGTGCAGGAAACCACTTTTGCACTTGTATTAGTGTGGAAAAAACACTTTTTGCACTTGTGATAGTGTTGAAAAACCACTTTTCGCACTTGTGTTAGTGTTGAAAAACCACTTTTCGCACTAGTGTTGGTGCAGGAAACCACTTTTGCACTTGTATTAGTGTGGTAAAAACACTTTTTGCACTTGTGATAGTGTTGAAAAACCACTTTTCGCACTTGTGTTAGTGTTGAAAAACCACTTTTCGCACTTGTGTTAGTGTTGAAAAACCACTTTTCGCACTTGTGTTGGAGCAGGAAACCACTTTTGCACTTGTATTAGTGTGGAAAAAACACTTTTTGCACTTGTGATAGTGTTGAAAAACCACTTTTCGCACTTGTGTTAGTGTTGAAAAACCACTTTTCGCACTTGTGTTGGTGCAGGAAACCACTTTTGCACTTGTATTAGTGTGGTAAAAACACTTTTTGCACTTGTGATAGTGTTGAAAAACCACTTTTCGCACTTGTGTTAGTGTTGAAAAACCACTTTTCGCAATTGTGTTGTTGCAGGAAACCACTTTTGCACTTGTATTAGTGTGGAAAAACCACTTTTCGCATTTGTGTTCGTGTTGAAAAACCACTTTTCGCACTTGTGTTAGTGTTGAAAAACCACTTTTTGCACTTGTGTTGGTGCAGGCAACCACTTTTGCACTTGTATTAGTGTGGAAAAAACACTTTTTGCAATTGTGATAGTGTTGAAAAACCACTTTTCGCACTTGTGTTAGTGTTGAAAAACCACTTTTCGCACTTGTGTTGGTGCAGGAAACCACTTTTGCACTTGTATTAGTGTGGAAAAAACACTTTTTGCACTTGTGATAGTGTTGAAAAACCACTTTTCGCACTTGTGTTAGTGTTGAAAAACCACTTTTCGCACTTGTGTTAGTGTTGAAAAACCACTTTTCGCACTTGTGTTGGTGCAGGAAACCACTTTTGCACTTGTATTAGTGTGGAAAAAACACTTTTTGCACTTGTGATAGTGTTGAAAAAACCACTTTTCGCACTTGTGTTAGTGTTGAAAAACCACTTTTCGCACTTGTGTTGGTGCAGGAAACCACTTTTGCACTTGTATTAGTGTGGAAAAAACACTTTTTGCACTTGTGTTAGTGTTGAAAAACCACTTTTCGCACTTGTGTTAGTGTTGAAAACCACTTTTCGCACTTGTGTTGGTGCAGGAAACCACTTTTGCACTTGTATTAGTGTGAAAAAACACTTTTTGCACTTGTGATACTGTTGAAAAACCACTTTTCTCACTTGTGTTAGTGTTGAAAAACCACTTTTCGCACTTGTGTTGGTGCAGGAAACCACTTTTGCACTTGTATTAGTATGGAAAAAACACTTTTCGCACTTGTGTTAGTGTTGAAAAACCACTTTTCGCACTTGTGTTAGTGTTGAAAAACCACTTTTCGCACTTGTGTTGGTGCAGGAAACCACTTTTGTACTTGTATTAGTGTGGGAAAACCACTTTCGCACTTGTGTTAGTGTTGAAAAACCACTTTTCGCACTTGTGTTAGTGTTGAAAAACCACTTTTCGCACTTGTGTTGGTGCAGGAAACCACTTTTTTACTTGTATTAGTGTGGTAAAAACACTTTTTGCACTTGTGATAGTGTTGAAAAACCACTTTTCGCACTTGTGTTAGTGTTGAAAAACCACTTTTCGCACTTGTGTTGGTGCAGGAAACCACTTTTGCACTTGTATTAGTGTGGAAAAAACCACTTTTCGCACTTGTGTTAGTGTTGAAAAACCACTTTTCGCACTTGTGTTAGTGTTGAAAAACCACTTTTCGCACTTGTGTTGGTGCAGGAAACCACTTTTGCACTTGTATTAGTGTGGAAAAAACACTTTTTACACTTGTGATAGTGTTGAAAAACCACTTTTCGCACTTGTGTTAGTGTTGAAAAACCACTTTTCGCACTTGTGTTAGTGTTGAAAAACCACTTTTCGCACTTGTGTTGGTGCAGGAAACCACTTTTGCACTTGTATTAGTGTGGAAAAACTACTTTTCGCATTTGTGTTAGTGTTGAAAAACCACTTTTCGCCCTTGTGTTAGTGTTGAAAAACCACTTTTCGCACTTGTGTTAGTGTTGAAAAACCACTTTTCGCACTTGTGTTGGTGCAGGAAACCACTTTTGCACTTGTATTAGTGTGGAAAAAA
This sequence comes from Myxine glutinosa, assembly GCF_964187855.1. Taxonomy (NCBI): domain Eukaryota; kingdom Metazoa; phylum Chordata; class Myxini; order Myxiniformes; family Myxinidae; genus Myxine; species Myxine glutinosa. Next base: position 48,827 of record NW_027617447.1, read on the forward strand.
CACTTTTTACACTTGTGATAGTGTTGAAAAACCACTTTTCGCACTTGTGTTAGTGTTGAAAAACCACTTTTCGCACTTGTGTTAGTGTTGAAAAACCACTTTCGCACTTGTGTTGGTGCAGGAAACCACTTTTGCACTTGTATTAGTGTGGAAAAACTACTTTTCGCATTTGTGTTAGTGTTGAAAAACCACTTTTCGCCCTTGTGTTAGTGTTGAAAAACCACTTTTCGCACTTGTGTTAGTGTTGAAAAACCACTTTTCGCACTTGTGTTGGTGCAGGAAACCACTTTTGCACTTGTATTAGTGTGGAAAAAACACTTTTTGCACTTGTGATAGTGTTGAAAAACCACTTTTCGCACTTGTGTTAGTGTTGAAAAACCACTTTTCGCACTTGTGTTGGTGCAGGAAACCACTTTTGCACTTGTATTAGTGTGGAAAAACCACTTTTCGCACTTGTGTTAGTGTTGAAAAACCACTTTTCGCACTTGTGTTATTGTTGAAAAACCACTTTTCGCACTTGTGTTGGTGCAGGAAACCACTTTTGCACTTGTATAAGTGTGGAAAAACCACTTTTCGCACTTGTGTTAGTGTTGAAAAATCACTTTTCGCACTCGTGTTAGTGTTGAAAAACCACTTTTCGCACTTGTGTTGGTGCAGGAAACCACTTTTGCACTTGTATTAGTGTGGAAAAAAACACTTTTTGTACTTGTGATAGTGTTGAAAAATCACTTTTCGCACTTGTGTTGGTGCAGGAAACCACTTTTGCACTTGTATTAGTGTTGAAAATTCACTTTTCGCACTTGTGTTAGTGTTGAAAAACCACTTTTCGCACTTGTGTTGGTGCAGGAAACCACTTTTGCACTTGTATTAATGTGGAAAAAACACTTTTTGCACTTGTGATAGTGTTGAAAAACACTTTTCGCACTTGTGTCAGTGTTGAAAAACACTTTTCGCACTTGTGTTAGTGTTGAAAAACCACTTTTCGCACTTGTGTTGGTGCAGGAAACCACTTTGCACTTGTATTAGTGTGGAAAAACTACTTTTCGCACTTGTGTTAGTGTTGAAAACCACTTTTCGCACTTGTGTTAGTGTTGAAAAACCACTTTTCGCACTTGTGTTAGTGTTGAAAAACCACTTTTCGCACTTGTGTTGGTGCAGGAAACCACTTTTGCACTTGTATTAGTGTGGAAAAAACACTTTTTGCACTTGTGATAGTGTTGAAAAACCACTTTTCGCACTTGTGTTAGTGTTGAAAAACCACTTTTCGCACTTGTGTTGGTGCAGGAAACCACTTTTGCACTTGTATTAGTGTGGAAAAACCACTTTTCGCACTTGTGTTAGTGTTGAAAAACCACTTTTCGCACTTGTGTTATTGTTGAAAAAACACTTTTCGCACTTGTGTTGGTGCAGGAAACCACTTTTGCACTTGTATAAGTGTGGAAAAACCACTTTTCGCACTTGTGTTAGTGTTGAAAAATCACTTTTCGCACTTGTGTTAGTGTTGAAAAACCACTTTTCGCACTTGTGTTGGTGCAGGAAACCACTTTTGCACTTGTATTAGTGTGGAAAAACCACTTTTTGCACTTGTGATAGTGTTGAAAAACCACTTTTCGCACTTGTGTTAGTGTTGAAAACCACTTTTCGCACATGTGTTAGTGTTGAAAAACCATTTTCGCACTGGTGTTGGTGCAGGAAACCACTTTTGCACTTGTATTAGTGTGGAAAAAACACTTTTTGCACTTGTGATAGTGTTGAAAAACCACTTTTCGCACTTGTGTTAGTGTTGAAAAACCACTTTTCGCACTTGTGTTGGTGCAGGAAACCACTTTTGCACTTGTATTAGTGTGGTAAAAACACTTTTTGCACTTGTGATAGTGTTGAAAAACCACTTTTCGCACTTGTGTTAGTGTTGAAAAACCACTTTTCGCACTTGGGTTAGTGTTGAAAAACCACTTTTCGCACTTGTGTTGGAGCAGGAAACCACTTTTGCACTTGTATTAGTGTGGAAAAAACACTTTTTGCACTTGTGATAGTGTTGAAAAACCACTTTTCGCACTTGTGTTAGTGTTGAAAAACCACTTTTCGCACTTGTGTTGGTGCAGGAAACCACTTTTGCACTTGTATTAGTGTGGTAAAAACACTTTTTGCACTTGTGATAGTGTTGAAAAACCACTTTTCGCACTTGTGTTAGTGTTGAAAAACCACTTTTCGCAATTGTGTTGTTGCAGGAAACCACTTTTGCACTTGTATTAGTGTGGAAAAACCACTTTTCGCATTTGTGTTCGTGTTGAAAAACCACTTTTCGCACTTGTGTTAGTGTTGAAAAACCACTTTTTGCACTTGTGTTGGTGCAGGCAACCACTTTTGCACTTGTATTAGTGTGGAAAAAACACTTTTTGCAATTGTGATAGTGTTGAAAAACCACTTTTCGCACTTGTGTTAGTGTTGAAAAACCACTTTTCGCACTTGTGTTGGTGCAGGAAACCACTTTTGCACTTGTATTAGTGTGGAAAAAACACTTTTTGCACTTGTGATAGTGTTGAAAAACCACTTTTCGCACTTGTGTTAGTGTTGAAAAACCACTTTTCGCACTTGTGTTAGTGTTGAAAAACCACTTTTCGCACTTGTGTTGGTGCAGGAAACCACTTTTGCACTTGTATTAGTGTGGAAAAAACACTTTTTGCACTTGTGATAGTGTTGAAAAACCACTTTTTGCACTTGTGTTAGTGTTGAAAAACCACTTTTCGCACTTGTGTTGGTGCAGGAAACCACTTTTGCACTTGTATTAGTGTGGAAAAAACACTTTTTGCACTTGTGTTAGTGTTGAAAAACCACTTTTCGCACTTGTGTTAGTGTTGAAAAACCACTTTTCGCACTTGTGTTGGTGCAGGAAACCACTTTTGCACTTGTATTAGTGTGGAAAAAACACTTTTTGCACTTGTGATACTGTTGAAAAACCACTTTTCTCACTTGTGTTAGTGTTGAAAAACCACTTTTCGCACTTGTGTTGGTGCAGGAAACCACTTTTGCACTTGTATTAGTATGGAAAAAACACTTTTCGCACTTGTGTTAGTGTTGAAAAACCACTTTTCGCACTTGTGTTAGTGTTGAAAAACCACTTTTCGCACTTGTGTTGGTGCAGGAAACCACTTTTGTACTTGTATTAGTGTGGGAAAACCACTTTTCGCACTTGTGTTAGTGTTGAAAAACCACTTTTCGCACTTGTGTTAGTGTTGAAAAACCACTTTTCGCACTTGTGTTGGTGCAGGAAACCACTTTTGCACTTGTATTAGTGTGGAAAAACACTTTTCGCACTTCTGTTAGTGTTGAAAAACCACTTTTCGCACTTGTGTTGGTGCAGGAAACCACTTTTGCACTTGTATTAGTGTGGAAAAAACACTTTTTGCAATTGTGATAGTGTTAAAAAAACACTTTTCGCACTTGTGTTAGTGTTGAAAAACCACTTTTCGCACTTGTGTTAGTGTTGAAAAACCACTTTTCGCACTTGTGTTGGTGCAGGAAACCACTTTTGCACTTGTATTAGTGTGGAAAAAACACTTTTTGCACTTGTGATAGTGTTGAAAAACCACTTTTCGCACTTGTGTTAGTGTTGAAAAACCACTTTTCGCACTTGTGTTAGTGTTGAAAAACCACTTTTCGCACTTGTGTTGGTGCAGGAAACCACTTGCACTTGTATTAGTGTGGAAAAAACACTTTTTGCACTTGTGATACTGTTGAAAAACCACTTTTCTCACTTGTGTTAGTGTTGAAAAACCACTTTTCGCACTTGTGTTGGTGCAGGAAACCACTTTTGCACTTGTATTAATATGGAAAAAACACTTTTCGCACTTGTGTTAGTGTTGAAAAACCACTTTTCGCACTTGTGTTAGTGTTGAAAAACCACTTTTCGCACTTGTGTTGGTGCAGGAAACCACTTTTGTACTTGTATTAGTGTGGGAAAACCACTTTTCGCAGTTGTGTTAGTGTTGAAAAACCACTTTTCGCACTTGTGTTAGTGTTGAAAAACCACTTTTCGCACTTGTGTTAGTGTTGAAAAACCACTTTTCGCACTTGTGTTGGTGCAGGAAACCACTTTTGCACTTGTATTAGTGTGGAAAAAACACTTTTTGCACTTGTGATAGTGTTGAAAAACCACTTTTCGCACTTGTGTTAGTGTTGAAAAACCACTTTTCGCACTTGTGTTGGTGCAGGAAACCACTTTTTTACTTGTATTAGTGTGGTAAAAACACTTTTTGCACTTGTGATAGTGTTGAAAAACCACTTTTCGCACTTGTGTTAGTGTTGAAAAACCACTTTTCGCACTTGTGTTGGTGCAGGAAACCACTTTTGCACTTGTATTAGTGTGGAAAAACCACTTTTCGCACTTGTGTTAGTGTTGAAAAACCACTTTTCGCACTTGTGTTAGTGTTGAAAAACCACTTTTCGCACTTGTGTTGGTGCAGGAAACCACTTTTGCACTTGTATTAGTGTGGAAAAAACACTTTTTACACTTGTGATAGTGTTGAAAAACCACTTTTCGCACTTGTGTTAGTGTTGAAAAACCACTTTTCGCACTTGTGTTAGTGTTGAAAAACCACTTTTCGCACTTGTGTTGGTGCAGGAAACCACTTTTGCACTTGTATTAGTGTGGAAAAACTACTTTTCGCATTTGTGTTAGTGTTGAAAAACCACTTTTCGCCCTTGTGTTAGTGTTGAAAAACCACTTTTCGCACTTGTGTTAGTGTTGAAAAACCACTTTTCGCACTTGTGTTGGTGCAGGAAACCACTTTTGCACTTGTATTAGTGTGGAAAAAACACTTTTTACACTTGTGATAGTGTTGAAAAACCACTTTTCGCACTTGTGTTGGTGCAGGAAACCACTTTTGCACTTGTATTAGTGTGGAAAAACCACTTTTCGCACTTGTGTTAGTGTTGAAAAACCACTTTTCGCACTTGTGTTATTGTTGAAAAAACACTTTTCGCACTTGTGTTGGTGCAGGAAACCACTTTTGCACTTGTATAAGTGTGGAAAAACCACTTTTCGCACTTGTGTTAGTGTTGAAAAATCACTTTTCGCACTTGTGTTAGTGTTGAAAAACCACTTTTCGCACTTGTGTTGGTGCAGGAAACCACTTTTGCACTTGTATTAGTGTGGAAAAACCACTTTTTGCACTTGTGATAGTGTTGAAAAACCACTTTTCGCACTTGTGTTAGTGTTGAAAACCACTTTTCGCACATGTGTTAGTGTTGAAAAACCATTTTTCGCACTGGTGTTGGTGCAGGAAACCACTTTTGCACTTGTATTAGTGTGGAAAAAACACTTTTTGCACTTGTGATAGTGTTGAAAAACCACTTTTCGCACTTGTGTTGGTGCAGGAAACCACTTTTGCACTTGTATTAGTGTGGAAAAAACACTTTTTGCACTTGTGATAGTGTTGAAAAACCACTTTTTGCACTTGTGTTAGTGTTGAAAAACCACTTTTCGCACTTGTGTTGGTGCAGGAAACCACTTTTGCACTTGTATTAGTGTGGAAAAAACACTTTTTGCACTTGTGTTAGTGTTGAAAAACCACTTTTCGCACTTGTGTTAGTGTTGAAAAACCACTTTTCGCACTTGTGTTGGTGCAGGAAACCACTTTTGCACTTGTATTAGTGTGGAAAAAACACTTTTTGCACTTGTGATACTGTTGAAAAACCACTTTTCTCACTTGTGTTAGTGTTGAAAAACCACTTTTCGCACTTGTGTTGGTGCAGGAAACCACTTTTGCACTTGTATTAGTATGGAAAAAACACTTTTCGCACTTGTGTTAGTGTTGAAAAACCACTTTTCGCACTTGTGTTAGTGTTGAAAAACCACTTTTCGCACTTGTGTTGGTGCAGGAAACCACTTTTGTACTTGTATTAGTGTGGGAAAACCACTTTTCGCACTTGTGTTAGTGTTGAAAAACCACTTTTCGCACTTGTGTTAGTGTTGAAAAACCACTTTTCGCACTTGTGTTGGTGCAGGAAACCACTTTTGCACTTGTATTAGTGTGGAAAAACCACTTTTCGCACTTCTGTTAGTGTTGAAAAACCACTTTTCGCACTTGTGTTGGTGCAGGAAACCACTTTTGCACTTGTATTAGTGTGGAAAAAACACTTTTTGCAATTGTGATAGTGTTAAAAAAACACTTTTCACACTTGTGTTAGTGTTGAAAAACCACTTTTCGCACTTGTGTTAGTGTTGAAAAACCACTTTTCGCACTTGTGTTGGTGCAGGAAACCACTTTTGCACTTGTATTAGTGTGGAAAAAACACTTTTTGCACTTGTGATAGTGTTGAAAAACCACTTTTCGCACTTGTGTTAGTGTTGAAAAACCACTTTTCGCACTTGTGTTAGTGTTGAAAAACCACTTTTCGCACTTGTGTTGGTGCAGGAAACCACTTTTGCACTTGTATTAGTGTGGAAAAAACACTTTTTGCACTTGTGATACTGTTGAAAAACCACTTTTCTCACTTGTGTTAGTGTTGAAAAACCACTTTTCGCACTTGTGTTGGTGCAGGAAACCACTTTTGCACTTGTATTAATATGGAAAAAACACTTTTCGCACTTGTGTTAGTGTTGAAAAACCACTTTTCGCACTTGTGTTAGTGTTGAAAAACCACTTTTCGCACTTGTGTTGGTGCAGGAAACCACTTTTGTACTTGTATTAGTGTGGGAAAACCACTTTTCGCAGTTGTGTTAGTGTTGAAAAACCACTTTTCGCACTTGTGTTAGTGTTGAAAAACCACTTTTCGCACTTGTGTTAGTGTTGAAAAACCACTTTTCGCACTTGTGTTGGTGCAGGAAACCACTTTTGCACTTGTATTAGTGTGGAAAAAACACTTTTTGCACTTGTGATAGTGTTGAAAAACCACTTTTCGCACTTGTGTTAGTGTTGAAAAACCACTTTTCGCACTTGTGTTGGTGCAGGAAACCACTTTTTTACTTGTATTAGTGTGGTAAAAACACTTTTTGCACTTGTGATAGTGTTGAAAAACCACTTTTCGCACTTGTGTTAGTGTTGAAAAACCACTTTTCGCACTTGTGTTGGTGCAGGAAACCACTTTTGCACTTGTATTAGTGTGGAAAAACCACTTTTCGCACTTGTGTTAGTGTTGAAAAACCACTTTTCGCACTTGTGTTAGTGTTGAAAAACCACTTTTCGCACTTGTGTTGGTGCAGGAAACCACTTTTGCACTTGTATTAGTGTGGAAAAAACACTTTTTACACTTGTGATAGTGTTGAAAAACCACTTTTCGCACTTGTGTTAGTGTTGAAAAACCACTTTTCGCACTTGTGTTAGTGTTGAAAAACCACTTTTCGCACTTGTGTTGGTGCAGGAAACCACTTTTGCACTTGTATTAGTGTGGAAAAACTACTTTTCGCATTTGTGTTAGTGTTGAAAAACCACTTTTCGCCCTTGTGTTAGTGTTGAAAAACCACTTTTCGCACTTGTGTTAGTGTTGAAAAACCACTTTTCGCACTTGTGTTGGTGCAGGAAACCACTTTTGCACTTGTATTAGTGTGGAAAAAACACTTTTTACACTTGTGATAGTGTTGAAAAACCACTTTTCGCACTTGTGTTGGTGCAGGAAACCACTTTTGCACTTGTATTAGTGTGGAAAAACCACTTTTCGCACTTGTGTTAGTGTTGAAAAACCACTTTTCGCACTTGTGTTATTGTTGAAAAAACACTTTTCGCACTTGTGTTGGTGCAGGAAACCACTTTTGCACTTGTATAAGTGTGGAAAAACCACTTTTCGCACTTGTGTTAGTGTTGAAAAATCACTTTTCGCACTTGTGTTAGTGTTGAAAAACCACTTTTCGCACTTGTGTTGGTGCAGGAAACCACTTTTGCACTTGTATTAGTGTGGAAAAACCACTTTTTGCACTTGTGATAGTGTTGAAAAACCACTTTTCGCACTTGTGTTAGTGTTGAAAACCACTTTTCGCACATGTGTTAGTGTTGAAAAACCATTTTTCGCACTGGTGTTGGTGCAGGAAACCACTTTTGCACTTGTATTAGTGTGGAAAAAACACTTTTTGCACTTGTGATAGTGTTGAAAAACCACTTTTCGCACTTGTGTTAGTGTTGAAAAACCACTTTTCGCACTTGTGTTGGTGCAGGAAACCACTTTTGCACTTGTATTAGTGTGGTAAAAACACTTTTTGCACTTGTGATAGTGTTGAAAAACCACTTTTCGCACTTGTGTTAGTGTTGAAAAACCACTTTTCACACTTGGGTTAGTGTTGAAAAACCCCTTTTCGCACTTGTGTTGGAGCAGGAAACCACTTTTGCACTTGTATTAGTGTGGAAAAAACACTTTTTGCACTTGTGATAGTGTTGAAAAACCACTTTTCGCACTTGTGTTAGTGTTGAAAAACCACTTTTCGCACTTGTGTTGGTGCAGGAAACCACTTTTGCACTTGTATTAGTGTGGTAAAAACACTTTTTGCACTTGTGATAGTGTTGAAAAACCACTTTTCGCACTTGTGTTAGTGTTGAAAAACCACTTTTCGCAATTGTGTTGTTGCAGGAAACCACTTTTGCACTTGTATTAGTGTGGAAAAACCACTTTTCGCATTTGTGTTCGTGTTGAAAAACCACTTTTCGCACTTGTGTTAGTGTTGAAAAACCACTTTTTGCACTTGTGTTGGTGCAGGCAACCACTTTTGCACTTGTATTAGTGTGGAAAAAACACTTTTTGCAATTGTGATAGTGTTGAAAAACCACTTTTCGCACTTGTGTTAGTGTTGAAAAACCACTTTTCGCACTTGTGTTGGTGCAGGAAACCACTTTTGCACTTGTATTAGTGTGGAAAAAACACTTTTTGCACTTGTGATAGTGTTGAAAAACCACTTTTCGCACTTGTGTTAGTGTTGAAAAACCACTTTTCGCACTTGTGTTAGTGTTGAAAAACCACTTTTCGCACTTGTGTTGGTGCAGGAAACCACTTTTGCACTTGTATTAGTGTGGAAAAAACACTTTTTGCACTTGTGATAGTGTTGAAAAACCACTTTTCGCACTTGTGTTAGTGTTGAAAAACCACTTTTCGCACTTGTGTTGGTGCAGGAAACCACTTTTGCACTTGTATTAGTGTGGAAAAAACACTTTTTGCACTTGTGTTAGTGTTGAAAAACCACTTTTCGCACTTGTGTTAGTGTTGAAAAACCACTTTTCGCACTTGTGTTGGTGCAGGAAACCACTTTTGCACTTGTATTAGTGTGGAAAAAACACTTTTTGCACTTGTGATACTGTTGAAAAACCACTTTTCTCACTTGTGTTAGTGTTGAAAAACCACTTTTCGCACTTGTGTTGGTGCAGGAAACCACTTTTGCACTTGTATTAGTATGGAAAAAACACTTTTCGCACTTGTGTTAGTGTTGAAAAACCACTTTTCGCACTTGTGTTAGTGTTGAAAAACCACTTTTCGCACTTGTGTTGGTGCAGGAAACCACTTTTGTACTTGTATTAGTGTGGGAAAACCACTTTTCGCACTTGTGTTAGTGTTGAAAAACCACTTTTCGCACTTGTGTTAGTGTTGAAAAACCACTTTTCGCACTTGTGTTGGTGCAGGAAACCACTTTTGCACTTGTATTAGTGTGGAAAAACCACTTTTCGCACTTCTGTTAGTGTTGAAAAACCACTTTTCGCACTTGTGTTGGTGCAGGAAACCACTTTTGCACTTGTATTAGTGTGGAAAAAACACTTTTTGCAATTGTGATAGTGTTAAAAAAACACTTTTCGCACTTGTGTTAGTGTTGAAAAACCACTTTTCGCACTTGTGTTAGTGTTGAAAAACCACTTTTCGCACTTGTGTTGGTGCAGGAAACCACTTTTGCACTTGTATTAGTGTGGAAAAAACACTTTTTGCACTTGTGATAGTGTTGAAAAACCACTTTTCGCACTTGTGTTAGTGTTGAAAAACCACTTTTCGCACTTGTGTTAGTGTTGAAAAACCACTTTTCGCACTTGTGTTGGTGCAGGAAACCACTTTTGCACTTGTATTAGTGTGGAAAAAACACTTTTTGCACTTGTGATACTGTTGAAAAACCACTTTTCTCACTTGTGTTAGTGTTGAAAAACCACTTTTCGCACTTGTGTTGGTGCAGGAAACCACTTTTGCACTTGTATTAATATGGAAAAAACACTTTTCGCACTTGTGTTAGTGTTGAAAAACCACTTTTCGCACTTGTGTTAGTGTTGAAAAACCACTTTTCGCACTTGTGTTGGTGCAGGAAACCACTTTTGTACTTGTATTAGTGTGGGAAAACCACTTTTCGCAGTTGTGTTAGTGTTGAAAAACCACTTTTCGCACTTGTGTTAGTGTTGAAAAACCACTTTTCGCACTTGTGTTAGTGTTGAAAAACCACTTTTCGCACTTGTGTTGGTGCAGGAAACCACTTTTGCACTTGTATTAGTGTGGAAAAAACACTTTTTGCACTTGTGATAGTGTTGAAAAACCACTTTTCGCACTTGTGTTAGTGTTGAAAAACCACTTTTCGCACTTGTGTTGGTGCAGGAAACCACTTTTTTACTTGTATTAGTGTGGTAAAAACACTTTTTGCACTTGTGATAGTGTTGAAAAACCACTTTTCGCACTTGTGTTAGTGTTGAAAAACCACTTTTCGCACTTGTGTTGGTGCAGGAAACCACTTTTGCACTTGTATTAGTGTGGAAAAACCACTTTTCGCACTTGTGTTAGTGTTGAAAAACCACTTTTCGCACTTGTGTTAGTGTTGAAAAACCACTTTTCGCACTTGTGTTGGTGCAGGAAACCACTTTTGCACTTGTATTAGTGTGGAAAAAACACTTTTTACACTTGTGATAGTGTTGAAAAACCACTTTTCGCACTTGTGTTAGTGTTGAAAAACCACTTTTCGCACTTGTGTTAGTGTTGAAAAACCACTTTTCGCACTTGTGTTGGTGCAGGAAACCACTTTTGCACTTGTATTAGTGTGGAAAAACTACTTTTCGCATTTGTGTTAGTGTTGAAAAACCACTTTTCGCCCTTGTGTTAGTGTTGAAAAACCACTTTTCGCACTTGTGTTAGTGTTGAAAAACCACTTTTCGCACTTGTGTTGGTGCAGGAAACCACTTTTGCACTTGTATTAGTGTGGAAAAAACACTTTTTACACTTGTGATAGTGTTGAAAAACCACTTTTCGCACTTGTGTTAGTGTTGAAAAACCACTTTTCGCACTTGTGTTAGTGTTGAAAAACCACTTTTCGCACTTGTGTTGGTGCAGGAAACCACTTTTGCACTTGTATTAGTGTGGAAAAACTACTTTTCGCATTTGTGTTAGTGTTGAAAAACCACTTTTCGCCCTTGTGTTAGTGTTGAAAAACCACTTTTCGCACTTGTGTTAGTGTTGAAAAACCACTTTTCGCACTTGTGTTGGTGCAGGAAACCACTTTTGCACTTGTATTAGTGTGGAAAAAACACTTTTTGCACTTGTGATAGTGTTGAAAAACCACTTTTCGCACTTGTGTTAGTGTTGAAAAACCACTTTTCGCACTTGTGTTGGTGCAGGAAACCACTTTTGCACTTGTATTAGTGTGGAAAAACCACTTTTCGCACTTGTGTTAGTGTTGAAAAACCACTTTTCGCACTTGTGTTATTGTTGAAAAACCACTTTTCGCACTTGTGTTGGTGCAGGAAACCACTTTTGCACTTGTATAAGTGTGGAAAAACCACTTTTCGCACTTGTGTTAGTGTTGAAAAACCACTTTTCGCACTTGTGTTGGTGCAGGAAACCACTTTTGCACTTGTATTAGTGTTGAAAATTCACTTTTCGCACTTGTGTTAGTGTTGAAAAACCACTTTTCGCACTTGTGTTGGTGCAGGAAACCACTTTTGCACTTGTATTAATGTGGAAAAAACACTTTTTGCACTTGTGATAGTGTTGAAAAACCACTTTTCGCACTTGTGTCAGTGTTGAAAAACCACTTTTCGCACTTGTGTTAGTGTTGAAAAACCACTTTTCGCACTTGTGTTGGTGCAGGAAACCACTTTTGCACTTGTATTAGTGTGGAAAAACTACTTTTCGCACTTGTGTTAGTGTTGAAAAACCACTTTTCGCACTTGTGTTAGTGTTGAAAAACCACTTTTCGCACTTGTGTTAGTGTTGAAAAACCACTTTTCGCACTTGTGTTGGTGCAGGAAACCACTTTTGCACTTGTATTAGTGTGGAAAAAACACTTTTTGCACTTGTGATAGTGTTGAAAAACCACTTTTCGCACTTGTGTTAGTGTTGAAAAACCACTTTTCGCACTTGTGTTGGTGCAGGAAACCACTTTTGCACTTGTATTAGTGTGGAAAAACCACTTTTTGCACTTGTGTTAGTGTTGAAAAACCACTTTTCGCACTTGTGTTAGTGTTGAAAAAACACTTTTCGCACTTGTGTTGGTGCAGGAAACCACTTTTGCACTTGTATTAGTGTGGAAAAAACACTTTTTGCACTTGTGATAGTGTTGAAAAACCACTTTTCGCACTTGTGTTAGTGTTGAAAAATCACTTTTCGCACTCGTGTTAGTGTTGAAAAACCACTTTTCGCACTTGTGTTGGTGCAGGAAACCACTTTTGCACTTGTATTAGTGTGGAAAAAAACACTTTTTGTACTTGTGATAGTGTTGAAAAATCACTTTTCGCACTTGTGTTGGTGCAGGAAACCACTTTTGCACTTGTATTAGTGTTGAAAATTCACTTTTCGCACTTGTGTTAGTGTTGAAAAACCACTTTTCGCACTTGTGTTGGTGCAGGAAACCACTTTTGCACTTGTATTAATGTGGAAAAAACACTTTTTGCACTTGTCATAGTGTTGAAAAACCACTTTTCGCACTTGTGTTAGTGTTGAAAAACCACTTTTCGCACTTGTGTTAGTGTTGAAAAACCACTTTTCGCACTTGTGTTGGTGCAGGAAACCACTTTTGCACTTGTATTAGTGTGGAAAAACTACTTTTCGCACTTGTGTTAGTGTTGAAAAACCACTTTTCGCACTTGTGTTAGTGTTGAAAAACCACTTTTCGCACTTGTGTTAGTGTTGAAAAACCACTTTTCGCACTTGTGTTGGTGCAGGAAACCACTTTTGCACTTGTATTAGTGTGGAAAAAACACTTTTTGCACTTGTGATAGTGTTGAAAAACCACTTTTCGCACTTGTGTTAGTGTTGAAAAACCACTTTTCGCACTTGTGTTGGTGCAGGAAACCACTTTTGCACTTGTATTAGTGTGGAAAAACCACTTTTCGCACTTGTGTTAGTGTTGAAAAACCACTTTTCGCACTTGTGTTAGTGTTGAAAAAACACTTTTCGCACTTGTGTTGGTGCAGGAAACCACTTTTGCACTTGTATTAGTGTGGAAAAAACACTTTTTGCACTTGTGATAGTGTTGAAAAACCACTTTTCGCACTTGTGTTAGTGTTGAAAAACCACTTTTTGCACTTGTGTTAGTGTTGAAAAACCACTTTTCACACTTGTGTTGGTGCAGGAAACCACTTTTGCACTTGTATTAGTGTGGAAAAAACACTTTTTGCACTTGTGATAGTGTTGAAAAACCACTTTTCGCACTTGTGTTAGTGTTGAAAAACCACTTTTCGCACTTGTGTTGGTGCAGGAAACCACTTTTGCACTTGTATTAGTGTGGAAAAAACACTTTTTGCACTTGTGATAGTGTTGAAAAACCACTTTTCGCACTTGTGTTAGTGTTGAAAAACCACTTTTCGCACTTGTGTTAGTGTTGAAAAACCACTTTTCGCACTTGTGTTGGTGCAGGAAACCACTTTTGCACTTGTATTAGTGTGGAAAAAACACTTTTTGCACTTGTGATACTGTTGAAAAACCACTTTTCTCACTTGTGTTAGTGTTGAAAAACCACTTTTCGCACTTGTGTTGGTGCAGGAAACCACTTTTGCACTTGTATTAGTATGGAAAAACCACTTTTCGCACTTGTGTTAGTGTTGAAAAACCACTTTTCGCACTTGTGTTAGTGTTGAAAAACCACTTTTCGCACTTGTGTTGGTGCAGGAAACCACTTTTGTACTTGTATTAGTGTGGGAAAACCACTTTTCGCACTTGTGTTAGTGTTGAAAAACCACTTTTCGCACTTGTGTTAGTGTTGAAAAACCACTTTTCGCACTTGTGTTGGTGCAGGAAACCACTTTTGCACTTGTATTAGTGTGGAAAAACCACTTTTCGCACTTGTGTTAGTGTTGAAAAACCACTTTTCGCACTTGTGTTGGTGCAGGAAACCACTTTTGCACTTGTATTAGTGTGGAGAAAACACTTTTTGCACTTGTGATAGTGTTGAAAAACCACTTTTCGCACTTGTGTTAGTGTTGAAAAACCACTTTTCGCACTTGTGTTAGTGTTGAAAAACCACTTTTCGCACTTGTGTTGGTGCAGGAAACCCTTTTGCACTTGTATTAGTGTGGAAAAAACACTTTTTGCACTTGTGATAGTGTTGAAAAACCACTTTTCGCACTTGTGTTAGTGTTGAAAAACCACTTTTCGCACTTGTGTTAGTGTTGAAAAACCACTTTTCGCACTTGTGTTGGTGCAGGAAACCACTTTTGCACTTGTATTAGTGTGGAAAAAACACTTTTTGCACTTGTGATACTGTTGAAAAACCACTTTTCTCACTTGTGTTAGTGTTGAAAAACCACTTTTCGCACTTGTGTTGGTGCAGGAAACCACTTTTGCACTTGTATTAGTATGGAAAAAACACTTTTCGCACTTGTGTTAGTGTTGAAAAACCACTTTTCGCACTTGTGTTAGTGTTGAAAAACCACTTTTCGCACTTGTGTTGGTGCAGGAAACCACTTTTGTACTTGTATTAGTGTGGGAAAACCACTTTTCGCACTTGTGTTAGTGTTGAAAAACCACTTTTCGCACTTGTGTTAGTGTTGAAAAACCACTTTTCGCACTTGTGTTAGTGTTGAAAAACCACTTTTCGCACTTGTGTTGGTGCAGGAAACCACTTTTGCACTTGTATTAGTGTGGAAAAAACACTTTTTGCACTTGTGATAGTGTTGAAAAACCACTTTTCGCACTTGTGTTAGTGTTGAAAAACCACTTTTCGCACTTGTGTTGGTGCAGGAAACCACTTTTTTACTTGTATTAGTGTGGTAAAAACACTTTTTGCACTTGTGATAGTGTTGAAAAACCACTTTTCGCACTTGTGTTAGTGTTGAAAAACCACTTTTCGCACTTGTGTTGGTGCAGGAAACCACTTTTGCACTTGTATTAGTGTGGAAAAACCACTTTTCGCACTTGTGTTGGTGTTGAAAAACCACTTTTCGCACTTGTGTTAGTGTTGAAAAACCACTTTTCGCACTTGTGTTGGTGCAGGAAACCACTTTTGCACTTGTATTAGTGTGGAAAAAACACTTTTTACACTTGTGATAGTGTTGAAAAACCACTTTTCGCACTTGTGTTAGTGTTGAAAAACCACTTTTCGCACTTGTGTTAGTGTTGAAAAACCACTTTTCGCACTTGTGTTGGTGCAGGAAGCCACTTTTGCACTTGTATTAGTGTGGAAAAACTACTTTTCGCATTTGTGTTAGTGTTGAAAAACCACTTTTCGCACTTGTGTTAGTGTTGAAAAACCACTTTTCGCACTTGTGTTAGTGTTGAAAAACCACTTTTCGCACTTGTGTTGGTGCGGGAAACCACTTTTGCACTTGTATTAGTGTGGAAAAAACACTTTTTGCACTTGTGATAGTGTTGAAAAACCATTTTTCGCACTTGTGTTAGTGTTGAAAAACCACTTTTCGCACTTGTGTTGGTGCAGGAAACCACTTTTGCACTTGTATTAGTGTGGAAAAACCACTTTTCGCACTTGTGTTAGTGTTGAAAAACCACTTTTCGCACTTGTGTTATTGTTGAAAAACCACTTTTCGCACTTGTGTTGGTGCAGGAAACCACTTTTGCACTTGTATAAGTGTGGAAAAACCACTTTTCGCACTTGTGTTAGTGTTGAAAAATCTCTTTTCGCACTCGTGTTAGTGTTGAAAAACCACTTTTCGCACTTGTGTTGGTGCAGGAAACCACTTTTGCACTTGTATTAGTGTGGAAAAAAACACTTTTTGTACTTGTGATAGTGTTGAAAAATCACTTTTCGCACTTGTGTTGGTGCAGGAAACCACTTTTGCACTTGTATTAGTGTTGAAAATTCACTTTTCGCACTTGTGTTAGTGTTGAAAAACCACTTTTCGCACTTGTGTTGGTGCAGGAAACCACTTTTGCACTTGTATTAATGTGGAAAAAACACTTTTTGCACTTGTGATAGTGTTGAAAAACCACTTTTCGCACTTGTGTTAGTGTTGAAAAACCACTTTTCGCACTTGTGTTAGTGTTGAAAAACCACTTTTCGCACTTGTGTTGGTGCAGGAAACCACTTTTGCACTTGTATTAGTGTGGAAAAACTACTTTTCGCACTTGTGTTAGTGTTGAAAAACCACTTTTCGCACTTGTGTTAGTGTTGAAAAACCACTTTTCGCACTTGTGTTAGTGTTGAAAAACCACTTTTCGCACTTGTGTTGGTGCAGGAAACCACTTTTGCACTTGTATTAGTGTGGAAAAAACACTTTTTGCACTTGTGATAGTGTTGAAAAACCACTTTTCGCACTTGTGTTAGTGTTGAAAAACCACTTTTCGCACTTGTGTTGGTG
This sequence comes from Myxine glutinosa, assembly GCF_964187855.1. NCBI lineage: Eukaryota > Metazoa > Chordata > Myxini > Myxiniformes > Myxinidae > Myxine > Myxine glutinosa. Next base: position 65,518 of record NW_027617447.1, read on the forward strand.
CAGGAAACCACTTTTGCACTTGTATTAGTGTGGAAAAACCACTTTTCGCACTTGTGTTAGTGTTGAAAAACCACTTTTCGCACTTGTGTTATTGTTGAAAAAACACTTTTCGCACTTGTGTTGGTGCAGGAAACCACTTTTGCATTTGTATAAGTGTGGAAAAACCACTTTTCGCACTTGTGTTAGTGTTGAAAAATCACTTTTCGCACTTGTGTTAGTGTTGAAAAACCACTTTTCGCACTTGTGTTGGTGCAGGAAACCACTTTTGCACTTATATTAGTGTGGAAAAACCACTTTTTGCACTTGTGATAGTGTTGAAAAACCACTTTTCGCACTTGTGTTAGTGTTGAAAAACCACTTTTCGCACATGTGTTAGTGTTGAAAAACCACTTTTCGCACTGGTGTTGGTGCAGGAAACCACTTTTGCACTTGTATTAGTGTGGAAAAACACTTTTTGCACTTGTGATAGTGTTGAAAAACCACTTTTCGCACTTGTGTTAGTGTTGAAAAACCACTTTTCGCACTTGTGTTGGTGCAGGAAACCACTTTTGCACTTGTATTAGTGTGGTAAAAACACTTTTTGCACTTGTGATAGTGTTGAAAAACCACTTTTCGCACTTGTGTTAGTGTTGAAAAACCACTTTTCGCACCTGTGTTAGTGTTGAAAAACCACTTTTCGCACTTGTGTTGGTGCAGGAAACCACTTTTGCACTTGTATTAGTGTGGAAAAACCACTTTTCGCACTTGTGTTAGTGTTGAAAAACCACTTTTCGCACTTGTGTTATTGTTGAAAAACCACTTTTCGCACTTGTGTTGGTGCAGGAAACCACTTTTGCACTTGTATAAGTGTGGAAAAACCACTTTTCGCACTTGTGTTAGTGTTGAAAAATCTCTTTTCGCACTCGTGTTAGTGTTGAAAAACCACTTTTCGCACTTGTGTTGGTGCAGGAAACCACTTTTGCACTTGTATTAGTGTGGAAAAAAACACTTTTTGTACTTGTGATAGTGTTGAAAAATCACTTTTCGCACTTGTGTTGGTGCAGGAAACCACTTTTGCACTTGTATTAGTGTTGAAAATTCACTTTTCGCACTTGTGTTAGTGTTGAAAAACCACTTTTCGCACTTGTGTTGGTGCAGGAAACCACTTTTGCACTTGTATTAATGTGGAAAAAACACTTTTTGCACTTGTGATAGTGTTGAAAAACCACTTTTCGCACTTGTGTTAGTGTTGAAAAACCACTTTTCGCACTTGTGTTAGTGTTGAAAAACCACTTTTCGCACTTGTGTTGGTGCAGGAAACCACTTTTGCACTTGTATTAGTGTGGAAAAACTACTTTTCGCACTTGTGTTAGTGTTGAAAAACCACTTTTCGCACTTGTGTTAGTGTTGAAAAACCACTTTTCGCACTTGTGTTAGTGTTGAAAAACCACTTTTCGCACTTGTGTTGGTGCAGGAAACCACTTTTGCACTTGTATTAGTGTGGAAAAAACACTTTTTGCACTTGTGATAGTGTTGAAAAACCACTTTTCGCACTTGTGTTAGTGTTGAAAAACCACTTTTCGCACTTGTGTTGGTGCAGGAAACCACTTTTGCACTTGTATTAGTGTGGAAAAACCACTTTTCGCACTTGTGTTAGTGTTGAAAAACCACTTTTCGCACTTGTGTTATTGTTGAAAAAACACTTTTCGCACTTGTGTTGGTGCAGGAAACCACTTTTGCACTTGTATAAGTGTGGAAAAACCACTTTTCACACTTGTGTTAGTGTTGAAAAATCACTTTTCGCACTTGTGTTAGTGTTGAAAAACCACTTTTCGCACTTGTGTTGGTGCAGGAAACCACTTTTGCACTTATATTAGTGTGGAAAAACCACTTTTTGCACTTGTGATAGTGTTGAAAAACCACTTTTCGCACTTGTGTTAGTGTTGAAAAACCACTTTTCGCACATGTGTTAGTGTTGAAAAACCACTTTTCGCACTGGTGTTGGTGCAGGAAACCACTTTTGCACTTGTATTAGTGTGGAAAAACACTTTTTGCACTTGTGATAGTGTTGAAAAACCACTTTTCGCACTTGTGTTAGTGTTGAAAAACCACTTTTCGCACTTGTGTTGGTGCAGGAAACCACTTTTGCACTTGTATTAGTGTGGTAAAAACACTTTTTGCACTTGTGATAGTGTTGAAAAACCACTTTTCGCACTTGTGTTAGTGTTGAAAAACCACTTTTCGCACCTGTGTTAGTGTTGAAAAACCACTTTTCGCACTTGTGTTGGTGCAGGAAACCACTTTTGCACTTGTATTAGTGTGGAAAAAACACTTTTTGCACTTGTGATAGTGTTGAAAAACCACTTTTCGCACTTGTGTTAGTGTTGAAAAACCACTTTTCGCACTTGTGTTGGTGCAGGAAACCACTTTTGCACTTGTATTAGTGTGGTAAAAACACTTTTTGCACTTGTGATAGTGTTGAAAAACCACTTTTCGCACTTGTGTTAGTGTTGAAAAACCACTTTTCGCAATTGTGTTGTTGCAGGAAACCACTTTTGCACTTGTATTAGTGTGGAAAAACCACTTTTCGCATTTGTGTTAGTGTTGAAAAACCACTTTTCGCACTTGTGTTAGTGTTGAAAAACCACTTTTCGCACTTGTGTTGGTGCAGGCAACCACTTTTGCACTTGTATTAGTGTGGAAAAAACACTTTTTGCACTTGTGATAGTGTTGAAAAACCACTTTTCGCACTTGTGTTAGTGTTGAAAAACCACTTTTCGCACTTGTGTTGGTGCAGGAAACCACTTTTGCACTTGTATTAGTGTGGAAAAAACACTTTTTGCACTTGTGATAGTGTTGAAAAACCACTTTTCGCACTTGTGTTAGTGTTGAAAAACCACTTTTCGCACTTGTGTTAGTGTTGAAAAACCACTTTTCGCACTTGTGTTGGTGCAGGAAACCACTTTTGCACTTGTATTAGTGTGGAAAAAACACTTTTTGCACTTGTGATAGTGTTGAAAAACCACTTTTCGCACTTGTGTTAGTGTTGAAAAACCACTTTTCGCACTTGTGTTAGTGTTGAAAAACCACTTTTCGCACTTGTGTTGGTGCAGGAAACCACTTTTGTACTTGTATAAGTGTGGAAAAAACACTTTTTGCACTTGTGATAGTGTTGAAAAACCACATTTCGCACTTGTGTTAGTGTTGAAAAACCACTTTTCGCACTTTTGTTAGTGTTGAAAAACCACTTTTCGCACTTGTGTTGGTGCAGGAAACCACTTTTGCACTTGTATTAGTGTGGAAAAACTACTTTTCGCACTTGTGTTAGTGTTGAAAAACCACTTTTCGCACTTGTGTTAGTGTTGAAAAACCACTTTTCGCACTTGTGTTAGTGTTGAAAAACCACTTTTCGCACTTGTGTTGGTGCAGGAAACCACTTTTGCACTTGTATTAGTGTGGAAAAACTACTTTTCGCATTTGTGTTAGTGTTGAAAAACCACTTTTCGCACTTGTGTTAGTGTTGAAAAACCACTTTTCGCACTTGTGTTAGTGTTGAAAAACCACTTTTCGCACTTGTGTTGGTGCGGGAAACCACTTTTGCACTTGTATTAGTGTGGAAAAAACACTTTTTGCACTTGTGATAGTGTTGAAAAACCACTTTTCGCACTTGTGTTAGTGTTGAAAAACCACTTTTCGCACTTGTGTTGGTGCAGGAAACCACTTTTGCACTTGTATTAGTGTGGAAAAACCACTTTTCGCACTTGTGTTAGTGTTGAAAAACCACTTTTCGCACTTGTGTTATTGTTGAAAAACCACTTTTCGCACTTGTGTTGGTGCAGGAAACCACTTTTGCACTTGTATAAGTGTGGAAAAACCACTTTTCGCACTTGTGTTAGTGTTGAAAAATCTCTTTTCGCACTCGTGTTAGTGTTGAAAAACCACTTTTCGCACTTGTGTTGGTGCAGGAAACCACTTTTGCACTTGTATTAGTGTGGAAAAAAACACTTTTTGTACTTGTGATAGTGTTGAAAAATCACTTTTCGCACTTGTGTTGGTGCAGGAAACCACTTTTGCACTTGTATTAGTGTTGAAAATTCACTTTTCGCACTTGTGTTAGTGTTGAAAAACCACTTTTCGCACTTGTGTTGGTGCAGGAAACCACTTTTGCACTTGTATTAATGTGGAAAAAACACTTTTTGCACTTGTGATAGTGTTGAAAAACCACTTTTCGCACTTGTGTTAGTGTTGAAAAACCACTTTTCGCACTTGTGTTAGTGTTGAAAAACCACTTTTCGCACTTGTGTTGGTGCAGGAAACCACTTTTGCACTTGTATTAGTGTGGAAAAACTACTTTTCGCACTTGTGTTAGTGTTGAAAAACCACTTTTCGCACTTGTGTTAGTGTTGAAAAACCACTTTTCGCACTTGTGTTAGTGTTGAAAAACCACTTTTCGCACTTGTGTTGGTGCAGGAAACCACTTTTGCACTTGTATTAGTGTGGAAAAAACACTTTTTGCACTTGTGATAGTGTTGAAAAACCACTTTTCGCACTTGTGTTAGTGTTGAAAAACCACTTTTCGCACTTGTGTTGGTGCAGGAAACCACTTTTGCACTTGTATTAGTGTGGAAAAACCACTTTTCGCACTTGTGTTAGTGTTGAAAAACCACTTTTCGCACTTGTGTTATTGTTGAAAAAACACTTTTCGCACTTGTGTTGGTGCAGGAAACCACTTTTGCACTTGTATAAGTGTGGAAAAACCACTTTTCGCACTTGTGTTAGTGTTGAAAAATCACTTTTCGCACTTGTGTTAGTGTTGAAAAACCACTTTTCGCACTTGTGTTGGTGCAGGAAACCACTTTTGCACTTATATTAGTGTGGAAAAACCACTTTTTGCACTTGTGATAGTGTTGAAAAACCACTTTTCGCACTTGTGTTAGTGTTGAAAAACCACTTTTCGCACATGTGTTAGTGTTGAAAAACCACTTTTCGCACTGGTGTTGGTGCAGGAAACCACTTTTGCACTTGTATTAGTGTGGAAAAACACTTTTTGCACTTGTGATAGTGTTGAAAAACCACTTTTCGCACTTGTGTTAGTGTTGAAAAACCACTTTTCGCACTTGTGTTGGTGCAGGAAACCACTTTTGCACTTGTATTAGTGTGGTAAAAACACTTTTTGCACTTGTGATAGTGTTGAAAAACCACTTTTCGCACTTGTGTTAGTGTTGAAAAACCACTTTTCGCCCTTGTGTTGGTGCAGGAAACCACTTTTGCACTTGTATTAGTGTGGAAAAACCACTTTTCGCACTTGTGTTAGTGTTGAAAAACCACTTTTCACACTTGTGTTAGTGTTGAAAAACCACTTTTCGCACTTGTGTTGGTGCAGGAAACCACTTTTGCACTTGTATTAGTGTGGAAAAAACACTTTTTGCACTTGTGATCGTGTTGAAAAACCACTTTTCGCACTTGTGTTAGTGTTGAAAAACCACTTTTCGCACTTGTGTTAGTGTTGAAAAACCACTTTTCGCACTTGTGTTGGTGCAGGAAACCACTTTTGCACTTGTATTAGTGTGGAAAAAACACTTTTTGCACTTGTGATAGTGTTGAAAAACCACTTTTCGCACTTGTGTTAGTGTTGAAAAACCACTTTTCGCACTTGTGTTAGTGTTGAAAAACCACTTTTCGCACTTGTGTTGGTGCAGGAAACCACTTTTGCACTTGTATTAGTGTGGAAAAAACACTTTTTGCACTTGTGATACTGTTGAAAAACCACTTTTCGCACTTGTGTTAGTGTTGAAAAACCACTTTTCGCACTTGTGTTGGTGCAGGAAACCACTTTTGCACTTGTATTAGTGTGGAAAAAACACTTTTCGCACTTGTGTTAGTGTTGAAAAACCACTTTTCGCACTTGTGTTAGTGTTGAAAAACCACTTTTCACACTTGTGTTGGTGCAGGAAACCACTTTTGCACTTGTATTAGTGTGGAAAAAACACTTTTTGCACTTGTGATAGTGTTGAAAAACCACTTTTCGCACTTGTGTTAGTGTTGAAAAACCACTTGTGTTGGTGCAGGAAACCACTTTTGCACTTGTATTAGTGTGGAAAAAACACTTTTTGCACTTGTGATAGTGTTGAAAAACCACTTTTCGCACTTGTGTTAGTGTTGACAAAACCACTTTTCGCACTTGTGTTGGTGCAGGAAACCACTTTTTTACTTGTATTAGTGTGGTAAAAACACTTTTTGCACTTGTGATAGTGTTGAAAAACCACTTTTCGCACTTGTGTTAGTGTTGAAAAACCACTTTTCGCACTTGTGTTGGTGCAGGAAACCACTTTTGCACTTGTATTAGTGTGGAAAAACCACTTTTTGCACTTGTGTTAGTGTTGAAAAACCACTTTTCGCACTTGTGTTAGTGTTGAAAAACCACTTTTCGCACTTGTGTTGGTGCAGGAAACCACTTTTGCACTTGTATTAGTGTGGAAAAAACACTTTTTGCACTTGTGATAGTGTTGAAAAACCACTTTTCGCACTTGTGTTAGTGTTGAAAAACCACTTTTCGCACTTGTGTTGGTGCAGGAAACCACTTTTTTACTTGTATTAGTGTGGTAAAAACACTTTTTGCACTTGTGATAGTGTTGAAAAACCACTTTTCGCACTTGTGTTAGTGTTGAAAAACCACTTTTCGCACTTGTGTTGGTGCAGGAAACCACTTTTGCACTTGTATTAGTGTGGAAAAACCACTTTTCGCACTTGTGTTAGTGTTGAAAAACCACTTTTCGCACTTGTGTTGGTGCAGGAAACCACTTTTGCACTTGTATTTGTGTGAAAAAAACACTTTTTCCACTTGTGATAGTGTTGAAAAACCACTTTTCGCACTTGTGTTAGTGTTGAAAAACCACTTTTCGCACTTGTGTTAGTGTTGAAAAACCACTTTTCGCACTTGTGTTGGTGCAGGAAACCACTTTTGCACTTGTATTAGTGTGGAAAAACTACTTTTCGCACCTGTGTTAGTGTTGAAAAACCACTTTTCGCACTTGTGTTAGTGTTGAAAAACCACTTTTCGCACTTGTGTTGGTGCAGGAAACCACTTTTGCACTTGTATTAGTGTGGAAAAACTACTTTTCGCACTTGTATTAGTGTGGAAAAACCACTTTTTGCACTTGTGATAGTGTTGAAAAACCACTTTTCGCACTTGTGTTAGTGTTGAAAAACCACTTTTCGCACATGTGTTAGTGTTGAAAAACCACTTTTCGCACTGGTGTTGGTGCAGGAAACCACTTTTGCACTTGTATTAGTGTGGAAAAAACACTTTTTGCACTTGTGATAGTGTTGAAAAACCACTTTTTGCACTTGTGTTAGTGTTGAAAAACCACTTTTCGCACTTGTGTTAGTGTTGAAAAACCACTTTTCGCACTTGTGTTAGTGTTGAAAAACCACTTTTCGCACTTGTGTTAGTGTTGAAAAACCACTTTTCGCACTTGTGTTAGTGTTGAAAAACCACTTTTCGCACTTGTGTTGGTGCAGGAAAACCACTTTTGCACTTGTATTAGTGTGGAAAACACACTTTTTGCACTTGTGATAGTGTTGAAAAACCACTTTTTGCACTTGTGTTAGTGTTGAAAAACCACTTTTCGCACTTGTGTTAGTGTTGAAAAACCACTTTTCGCACTTGTGTTGGTGCAGGAAACCACTTTTGCACTTGTATTAGTGTGGAAAAAACACTTTTTGCACTTGTGATAGTGTTGAAAAACCACTTTTCGCACTTGTGATAGTGTTGAAAAACCACTTTTCGCACTTGTGTTGGTGCAGGAAACCACTTTTGCACTTGTATTAGTGTGGTAAAAACACTTTTTGCACTTGTGATAGTGTTGAAAAACCACTTTTCGCACTTGTGTTAGTGTTGAAAAACCACTTTTCGCACTTGTGTTGGTGCAGGAAACCACTTTTGCACTTGCATTAGTGTGGAAAAAACACTTTTTGCACTTGTGATAGTGTTGAAAAACCACTTTTCGCACTTGTGTTAGTGTTGAAAAACCACTTTTCCCACTTGTGTTAGTGTTGAAAAACCACTTTTCGCACTTGTGTTGGTGCAGTAAACCACTTTTGCACTTGTATTAGTGTGGAAAAAACACTTTTTGTACTTGTGATAGTGTTGAAAAATCACTTTTCGCACTTGCGTTGGTGCAGGAAACCACTTTTGCACTTGTATTAGTGTTGAAAATTCACTTTTCGCACTTGTGTTAGTGTTGAAAAACCACTTTTCGCACTTGTGTTGGTGCAGGAAACCACTTTTGCACTTGTATTAATGTGGAAAAAACACTTTTTGCACTTGTGATAGTGTTGAAAAACCACTTTTCGCACTTGTGTTAGTGTTGAAAAAACACTTTTCGCACTTGTGTTAGTGTTGAAAAACCACTTTTCGCACTTGTGTTGGTGCAGGAAACCACTTTTGCACTTGTATTAGTGTGGAAAAACTACTTTTCGCACTTGTGTTAGTGTTGAAAAACCACTTTTCGCACTTGTGTTAGTGTTGAAAAACCACTTTTCGCACTTGTGTTAGTGTTGAAAAACCACTTTTCGCACTTGTGTTGGTGCAGGAAACCACTTTTGCACTTGTATTAGTGTGGAAAAAACACTTTTTGTACTTGTGATAGTGTTGAAAAACCACTTTTCGCACTTGTGTTAGTGTTGAAAAACCACTTTTCGCACTTGTGTTGGTGCAGGAAACCACTTTTGCACTTGTATTAGTGTGGAAAAACCACTTTTCGCACTTGTGTTAGTGTTGAAAAACCACTTTTCGCACTTGTGTTATTGTTGTAAAAACACTTTTCGCACTTGTGTTGGTGCAGGAAACCACTTTTGCACTTGTATAAGTGTGGAAAAACCACTTTTCGCACTTGTGTTAGTGTTGAAAACTCACTTTTCGCACTTGTGTTAGTGTTGAAAAACCACTTTTCGCACTTGTGTTGGTGCAGGAAACCACTTTTGCACTTGTGTTAGTGTGGAAAAACCACTTTTTGCACTTGTGATAGTGTTGAAAAACCACTTTTCGCACTTGTGTTAGTGTTGAAAAACCACTTTTCGCACATGTGTTAGTGTTGAAAAACCACTTTTCGCACTGGTGTTGGTGCAGGAAACCACTTTTGCACTTGTATTAGTGTGGAAAAAACACTTTTTGCACTTGTGATAGTGTTGAAAAAGCACTTTTCGCACTTGTGTTAGTGTTGAAAAACCACTTTTCGCACATGTGTTAGTGTTGAAAAACCACTTTTCGCACTTGTGTTGGTGCAGGAAACCACTTTTGCACTTGTATTAGTGTGGTAAAAACACTTTTTGCACTTGTGATAGTGTTGAAAAACCACTTTTCGCACTTGTGTTGGTGTTGAAAAACCACTTTTCGCACTTGTGTTGGTGCAGGAAACCACTTTTGCACTTGTATTAGTGTGGAAAAACCACTTTTCGCACTTGAATTAGTGTTGAAAAACCACTTTTCGCACTTGTGTTAGTGTTGAAAAACCACTTTTCGCACTTGTGTTGGTGCAGGAAACCACTTTTGCACTTGCATTAGTGTGGAAAAAACACTTTTTGCACTTGTGATAGTGTTGAAAAACCACTTTTCGCACTTGTGTTAGTGTTGAAAAACCACTTTTCCCACTTGTGTTAGTGTTGAAAAACCACTTTTCGCACTTGTGTTGGTGCAGGAAACCACTTTTGCACTTGTATTAGTGTGGAAAAAACACTTTTTGTACTTGTGATAGTGTTGAAAAATCACTTTTCGCACTTGCGTTGGTGCAGGAAACCACTTTTGCACTTGTATTAGTGTTGAAAATTCACTTTTCGCACTTGTGTTAGTGTTGAAAAACCACGTTTCGCACTTGTGTTGGTGCAGGAAACCACTTTTGCACTTGTATTAATGTGGAAAAACCACTTTTCGCACTTGAATTAGTGTTGAAAAACCACTTTTCGCACTTGTGTTAGTGTTGAAAAACCACTTTTCTCACTTGTGTTGGTGCAGGAAACCACTTTTGCACTTGCATTAGTGTGGAAAAAACACTTTTTGCACTTGTGATAGTGTTGAAAAACCACTTTTCGCACTTGTGTTAGTGTTGAAAAACCACTTTTCGCACTTGTGTTAGTGTTGAAAAACCACTTTTCGCACTTGTGTTAGTGTTGAAAAACCACTTTTCACACTTGTGTTGGTGCAGGAAACCACTTTTGCACTTGTATTAGTGTGGAAAAAACACTTTTTGTACTTGTGATAGTGTTGAAAAACCACTTTTCGCACTTGTGTTAGTGTTGAAAAACCACTTTTCGCACTTGTGTTGGTGCAGGAAACCACTTTTGCACTTGTATTAGTGTGGAAAAACCACTTTTCGCACTTGTGTTAGTGTTGAAAAACCACTTTTCGCACTTGTGTTATTGTTGTAAAAACACTTTTCGCACTTGTGTTGGTGCAGGAAACCACTTTTGCACTTGTATAAGTGTGGAAAAACCACTTTTCGCACTTGTGTTAGTGTTGAAAAATCACTTTTCGCACTTGTGTTAGTGTTGAAAAACCACTTTTCGCACTTGTGTTGGTGCAGGAAACCACTTTTGCACTTGTGTTAGTGTGGAAAAACCACTTTTTGCACTTGTGATAGTGTTGAAAAACCACTTTTCGCACTTGTGTTAGTGTTGAAAAACCACTTTTCGCACATGTGTTAGTGTTGAAAAACCACTTTTCGCACTGGTGTTGGTGCAGGAAACCACTTTTGCACTTGTATTAGTGTGGAAAAAACACTTTTTGCACTTGTGATAGTGTTGAAAAAGCACTTTTCGCACTTGTGTTAGTGTTGAAAAACCACTTTTCGCACTTGTGTTGGTGCAGGAAACCACTTTTGCACTTGTATTAGTGTGGTAAAAACACTTTTTGCACTTGTGATAGTGTTGAAAAACCACTTTTCGCACTTGTGTTAGTGTTGAAAAACCACTTTTCGCACTTGTGTTAGTGTTGAAAAACCACTTTTCGCACTTGTGTTGGTGCAGGAAACCACTTTTGCACTTGTATTAGTGTGGCAAAAACACTTTTTGCACTTGTGATAGTGTTGAAAAACCACTTTTCGCACTTGTGTTAGTGTTGAAAAACCACTTTTCGCACTTGTGTTGGTGCAGGAAACCACTTTTGCACTTGTATTAGTGTGGTAAAAACACTTTTTGCACTTGTGATAGTGTTGAAAAACCACTTATCGCACTTGTGTTAGTGTTGAAAAACCACTTTTCGCAATTGTGTTGTTGCAGGAAACCACTTTTGCACTTGTATTAGTGTGGAAAAACCACTTTTCGCATTTGTGTTAGTGTTGAAAAACCACTTTTCGCACTTGTGTTAGTGTTGAAAAACCACTTTTCGCACTTGTGTTGGTGCAGGCAACCACTTTTGCACTTGTATTAGTGTGGAAAAAACACTTTTTGCACTTGTGATAGTGTGAAAAACCACTTTTCGCACTTGTGTTAGTGTTGAAAAACCACTTTTCGCACTTGTGTTAGTGTTGAAAAACCACTTTTCGCACTTGTGTTGGTGCAGGAAACCACTTTTGCACTTGTATTAGTGTGGAAAAAACACTTTTTGCACTTGTGGTAGTGTTGAAAAACCACTTTTCGCACTTGTGTTAGTGTTGAAAAACCACTTTTCGCACTTGTGTTAGTGTTGAAAAACCACTTTTCGCACTTGTGTTGGTGCAGGAAACCACTTTTGCACTTGTATTAGTGTGGAAAAGACACTTTTTGCACTTGTGATAGTGTTGAAAAACCACTTTTCGCACTTGTGTTAGTGTTGAAAAACCACTTTTCGCACTTGTGTTAGTGTTGAAAAACCACTTTTCGCACTTGTGTTGGTGCAGGAAACCACTTTTGCACTTGTATTAGTGTGGAAAAAACACTTTTTGCACTTGTGATAGTGTTGAAAAACCACATTTCGCACTTGTGTTAGTGTTGAAAAACCACTTTTTGCACTTGTGTTGGTGCAGGAAACCACTTTTGCACTTGTATTAGTGTGGAAAAACCACTTTTTGCACTTGTGATAGTGTTGAAAAACCACTTTTCGCACTTGTGTTAGTGTTGAAAAACCACTTTTCGCACTTGTGTTGGTGCAGGAAACCACTTTTTTACTTGTATTAGTGTGGTAAAAACACTTTTTGCACTTGTGATAGTGTTGAAAAACCACTTTTCGCACTTGTGTTAGTGTTGAAAAACCACTTTTCGCACTTGTGTTGGTGCAGGAAACCACTTTTGCACTTGTATTAGTGTGGAAAAACCACTTTTCGCACTTGTGTTAGTGTTGAAAAACCGCTTTTCGCACTTGTGTTGGTGCAGGAAACCACTTTTGCACTTGTATTAGTGTGGAAAAAACACTTTTTGCACTTGTGATAGTGTTGAAAAACCAGTTTTCGCACTTGTGTTAGTGTTGAAAAACCACTTTTCGCACTTGTGTTAGTGTTGAAAAACCACTTTTCGCACTTGTGTTGGTGCAGGAAACCACTTTTGCACTTGTATTAGTGTGGAAAAAACACTTTTTGCACTTGTGATAGTGTTGAAAAACCACTTTTCGCACTTGTGTTAGTGTTGAAAAACCACTTTTCGCACTTGTGTTAGTGTTGAAAAACCACTTTTCGCACTTGTGTTGGTGCAGGAAACCACTTTTGCACTTGTATTAGTGTGGAAAAGACACTTTTTGCACTTGTGATACTGTTGAAAAACCACTTTTCTCACTTGTGTTAGTGTTGAAAAACCACTTTTCGCACTTGTGTTGGTGCAGGAAACCACTTTTGCACTTGTATTAGTATGGAAAAAACACTTTTCGCACTTGTGTTAGTGTTGAAAAACCACTTTTCGCACTTGTGTTAGTGTTGAAAAACCACTTTTCGCACTTGTGTTGGTGCAGGAAACCACTTTTGTACTTGTATTAGTGTGGGAAAACCACTTTTTGCACTTGTGTTAGTGTTGAAAAACCACTTTTCGCACTTGTGTTAGTGTTGAAAAAGCACTTTTCGCACTTGTGTTAGTGTTGAAAAACCACTTTTCGCACTTGTGTTGGTGCAGGAAACCACTTTTGCACTTGTATTAGTGTGGTAAAAACACTTTTTGCACTTGTGATAGTGTTGAAAAACCACTTTTCGCACTTGTGTTAGTGTTGAAAAACCACTTTTCGCACTTGTGTTGGTGCAGGAAACCACTTTTGCACTTGTATTAGTGTGGAAAAACCACTTTTCGCACTTGTGTTAGTGTTGAAAAACCGCTTTTCGCACTTGTGTTGGTGCAGGAAACCACTTTTGCACTTGTATTAGTGTGGAAAAAACACTTTTTGCACTTGTGATAGTGTTGAAAAACCAGTTTTCGCACTTGTGTTAGTGTTGAAAAACCACTTTTCGCACTTGTGTTAGTGTTGAAAAACCACTTTTCGCACTTGTGTTGGTGCAGGAAACCACTTTTGCACTTGTATTAGTGTGGAAAAAACACTTTTTGCACTTGTGATAGTGTTGAAAAACCACTTTTCGCACTTGTGTTAGTGTTGAAAAACCACTTTTCGCACTTGTGTTAGTGTTGAAAAACCACTTTTCGCACTTGTGTTGGTGCAGGAAACCACTTTTGCACTTGTATTAGTGTGGAAAAGCCACTTTTTGCACTTGTGATACTGTTGAAAAACCACTTTTCTCACTTGTGTTAGTGTTGAAAAACCACTTTTCGCACTTGTGTTGGTGCAGGAAACCACTTTTGCACTTGTATTAGTATGGAAAAAACACTTTTCGCACTTGTGTTAGTGTTGAAAAACCACTTTTCGCACTTGTGTTAGTGTTGAAAAACCACTTTTCGCACTTGTGTTGGTGCAGGAAACCACTTTTGTACTTGTATTAGTGTGGGAAAACCACTTTTTGCACTTGTGTTAGTGTGGAAAAAACACTTTTTGCACTTGTGATAGTGTTGAAAAAGCACTTTTCGCACTTGTGTTAGTGTTGAAAAACCACTTTTCGCACTTGTGTTGGTGCAGGAAACCACTTTTGCACTTGTATTAGTGTGGTAAAAACACTTTTTGCACTTGTGATAGTGTTGAAAAACCACTTTTCGCACTTGTGTTAGTGTTGAAAAACCACTTTTCGCACTTGTGTTAGTGTTGAAAAACCACTTTTCGCACTTGTGTTGGTGCAGGAAACCACTTTTGCACTTGTATTAGTGTGGCAAAAACACTTTTTGCACTTGTGATAGTGTTGAAAAACCACTTTTCGCACTTGTGTTAGTGTTGAAAAACCACTTTTCGCACTTGTGTTGGTGCAGGAAACCACTTTTGCACTTGTATTAGTGTGGTAAAAACACTTTTTGCACTTGTGATAGTGTTGAAAAACCACTTATCGCACTTGTGTTAGTGTTGAAAAACCACTTTTCGCAATTGTGTTGTTGCAGGAAACCACTTTTGCACTTGTATTAGTGTGGAAAAAACACTTTTTGCACTTGTGATAGTGTTGAAAAACCACTTTTCGCACTTGTGTTAGTGTTGAAAAACCACTTTTCGCACTTGTGTTAGTGTTGAAAAACCACTTTTCGCACTTGTGTTGGTGCAGGAAACCACTTTTGCACTTGTATTAGTGTGGAAAAAACACTTTTTGCACTTGTGATAGTGTTGAAAAACCACATTTCGCACTTGTGTTAGTGTTGAAAAACCACTTTTTGCACTTGTGTTGGTGCAGGAAACCACTTTTGCACTTGTATTAGTGTGGAAAAAACACTTTTTGCACTTGTGATAGTGTTGAAAAACCACTTTTCGCACTTGTGTTAGTGTTGAAAAACCACTTTTCGCACTTGTGTTGGTGCAGGAAACCACTTTTTTACTTGTATTAGTGTGGTAAAAACACTTTTTGCACTTGTGATAGTGTTGAAAAACCACTTTTCGCACTTGTGTTAGTGTTGAAAAAACACTTTTCGCACTTGTGTTGGTGCAGGAAACCACTTTTGCACTTGTATTAGTGTGGAAAAACCACTTTTCGCACTTGTGTTAGTGTTGAAAAACCGCTTTTCGCACTTGTGTTGGTGCAGGAAACCACTTTTGCACTTGTATTAGTGTGGAAAAAACACTTTTTGCACTTGTGATAGTGTTGAAAAACCAGTTTTCGCACTTGTGTTAGTGTTGAAAAACCACTTTTCGCACTTGTGTTAGTGTTGAAAAACCACTTTTCGCACTTGTGTTGGTGCAGGAAACCACTTTTGCACTTGTATTAGTGTGGAAAAAACACTTTTTGCACTTGTGATAGTGTTGAAAAACCACTTTTCGCACTTGTGTTAGTGTTGAAAAACCACTTTTCGCACTTGTGTTAGTGTTGAAAAACCACTTTTCACACTTGTGTTGGTGCAGGAAACCACTTTTGCACTTGTATTAGTGTGGAAAAGACACTTTTTGCACTTGTGATACTGTTGAAAAACCACTTTTCTCACTTGTGTTAGTGTTGAAAAACCACTTTTCGCACTTGTGTTGGTGCAGGAAACCACTTTTGCACTTGTATTAGTATGGAAAAAACACTTTTCGCACTTGTGTTAGTGTTGAAAAACCACTTTTCGCACTTGTGTTAGTGTTGAAAAACCACTTTTCGCACTTGTGTTGGTGCAGGAAACCACTTTTGTACTTGTATTAGTGTGGGAAAACCACTTTTTGCACTTGTGTTAGTGTTGAAAAACCACTTTTCGCACTTGTGTTAGTGTTGAAAAAGCACTTTTCGCACTTGTGTTAGTGTTGAAAAACCACTTTTCGCACTTGTGTTGGTGCAGGAAACCACTTTTGCACTTGTATTAGTGTGGTAAAAACACTTTTTGCACTTGTGATAGTGTTGAAAAACCACTTTTTGCACTTGTGTTAGTGTTGAAAAACCACTTTTCGCACTTGTGTTGGTGCAGGAAACCACTTTTGCACTTGTATTAGTGTGGAAAAACCACTTTTCGCACTTGTGTTAGTGTTGAAAAACCGCTTTTCGCACTTGTGTTGGTGCAGGAAACCACTTTTGCACTTGTATTAGTGTGGAAAAAACACTTTTTGCACTTGTGATAGTGTTGAAAAACCAGTTTTCGCACTTGTGTTAGTGTTGAAAAACCACTTTTCGCACTTGTGTTAGTGTTGAAAAACCACTTTTCGCACTTGTGTTGGTGCAGGAAACCACTTTTGCACTTGTATTAGTGTGGAAAAAACACTTTTTGCACTTGTGATAGTGTTGAAAAACCACTTTTCGCACTTGTGTTAGTGTTGAAAAACCACTTTTCGCACTTGTGTTAGTGTTGAAAAACCACTTTTCGCACTTGTGTTGGTGCAGGAAACCACTTTTGCACTTGTATTAGTGTGGAAAAGACACTTTTTGCACTTGTGATACTGTTGAAAAACCACTTTTCTCACTTGTGTTAGTGTTGAAAAACCACTTTTCGCACTTGTGTTGGTGCAGGAAACCACTTTTGCACTTGTATTAGTATGGAAAAAACACTTTTCGCACTTGTGTTAGTGTTGAAAAACCACTTTTCGCACTTGTGTTAGTGTTGAAAAACCACTTTTCGCACTTGTGTTGGTGCAGGAAACCACTTTTGTACTTGTATTAGTGTGGGAAAACCACTTTTTGCACTTGTGTTAGTGTGGAAAAAACACTTTTTGCACTTGTGATAGTGTTGAAAAAGCACTTTTCGCACTTGTGTTAGTGTTGAAAAACCACTTTTCGCACTTGTGTTGGTGCAGGAAACCACTTTTGCACTTGTATTAGTGTGGTAAAAACACTTTTTGCACTTGTGATAGTGTTGAAAAACCACTTTTCGCACTTGTGTTAGTGTTGAAAAACCACTTTTCGCACTTGTGTTAGTGTTGAAAAACCACTTTTCGCACTTGTGTTGGTGCAGGAAACCACTTTTGCACTTGTATTAGTGTGGCAAAAACACTTTTTGCACTTGTGATAGTGTTGAAAAACCACTTTTCGCACTTGTGTTAGTGTTGAAAAACCACTTTTCGCACTTGTGTTGGTGCAGGAAACCACTTTTGCACTTGTATTAGTGTGGTAAAAACACTTTTTGCACTTGTGATAGTGTTGAAAAACCACTTATCGCACTTGTGTTAGTGTTGAAAAACCACTTTTCGCAATTGTGTTGTTGCAGGAAACCACTTTTGCACTTGTATTAGTGTGGCAAAACCACTTTTCGCATTTGTGTTAGTGTTGAAAAACCACTTTTCGCACTTGTGTTAGTGTTGAAAAACCACTTTTCGCACTTGTGTTGGTGCAGGCAACCACTTTTGCACTTGTATTAGTGTGGAAAAAACACTTTTTGCACTTGTGATAGTGTGAAAAACCACTTTTCGCACTTGTGTTAGTGTTGAAAAACCACTTTTCGCACTTGTGTTAGTGTTGAAAAACCACTTTTCGCACTTGTGTTGGTGCAGGAAACCACTTTTGCACTTGTATTAGTGTGGAAAAAACACTTTTTGCACTTGTGGTAGTGTTGAAAAACCACTTTTCGCACTTGTGTTAGTGTTGAAAAACCACTTTTCGCACTTGTGTTAGTGTTGAAAAACCACTTTTCGCACTTGTGTTGGTGCAGGAAATCACTTTTGCACTTGTATTAGTGTGGAAAAGACACTTTTTGCACTTGTGATAGTGTTGAAAAACCACTTTTCGCACTTGTGTTAGTGTTGAAAAACCACTTTTCGCACTTGTGTTAGTGTTGAAAAACCACTTTTCGCACTTGTGTTGGTGCAGGAAACCACTTTTGCACTTGTATTAGTGTGGAAAAAACACTTTTTGCACTTGTGATAGTGTTGAAAAACCACATTTCGCACTTGTGTTAGTGTTGAAAAACCACTTTTTGCACTTGTGTTGGTGCAGGAAACCACTTTTGCACTTGTATTAGTGTGGAAAAAACACTTTTTGCACTTGTGATAGTGTTGAAAAACCACTTTTCGCACTTGTGTTAGTGTTGAAAAACCACTTTTCGCACTTGTGTTGGTGCAGGAAACCACTTTTTTACTTGTATTAGTGTGGTAAAAACACTTTTTGCACTTGTGATAGTGTTGAAAAACCACTTTTCGCACTTGTGTTAGTGTTGAAAAACCACTTTTCGCACTTGTGTTGGTGCAGGAAACCACTTTTGCACTTGTATTAGTGTGGAAAAACCACTTTTCGCACTTGTGTTAGTGTTGAAAAACCGCTTTTCGCACTTGTGTTGGTGCAGGAAACCACTTTTGCACTTGTATTAGTGTGGAAAAAAACTTTTTGCACTTGTGATAGTGTTGAAAAACCAGTTTTCGCACTTGTGTTAGTGTTGAAAAACCACTTTTCGCACTTGTGTTAGTGTTGAAAAACCACTTTTCGCACTTGTGTTGGTGCAGGAAACCACTTTTGCACTTGTATTAGTGTGGAAAAAACACTTTTTGCACTTGTGATAGTGTTGAAAAACCACTTTTCGCACTTGTGTTAGTGTTGAAAAACCACTTTTCGCACTTGTGTTAGTGTTGAAAAACCACTTTTCGCACTTGTGTTGGTGCAGGAAACCACTTTTGCACTTGTATTAGTGTGGAAAAGACACTTTTTGCACTTGTGATACTGTTGAAAAACCACTTTTCTCACTTGTGTTAGTGTTGAAAAACCACTTTTCGCACTTGTGTTGGTGCAGGAAACCACTTTTGCACTTGTATTAGTATGGAAAAAACACTTTTCGCACTTGTGTTAGTGTTGAAAAACCACTTTTCGCACTTGTGTTAGTGTTGAAAAACCACTTTTCGCACTTGTGTTGGTGCAGGAAACCACTTTTGTACTTGTATTAGTGTGGGAAAACCACTTTTTGCACTTGTGTTAGTGTTGAAAAACCACTTTTCGCACTTGTGTTAGTGTTGAAAAACCACTTTTCGCACTTGTGTTAGTGTTGAAAAACCACTTTTCACACTTGTGTTGGTGCAGGAAACCACTTTTGCACTTGTATTAGTGTGGAAAAAACACTTTTTGCACTTGTGATAGTGTTGAAAAACCACTTTTCGCACTTGTGTTAGTGTTGAAAAACCACTTTTCGCACTTGTGTTAGTGTTGAAAAACCACTTTTCGCACTCGTGTTGGTGCAGGAAACCACTTTTGCACTTGTATTAGTGTGGAAAAAACACTTTTTGCACTTGTGATAGTGTTGAAAAACCACTTTTCGCACTTGTGTTAGTGTTGAAAAACCACTTTTCGCACTTGTGTTAGTGTTGAAAAACCACTTTTCGCACTTGTGTTGGTGCAGGAAACCACTTTTGCACTTGTATTAGTGTGGAAAAGACACTTTTTGCACTTGTGATACTGTTGAAAAACCACTTTTCTCACTTGTGTTAGTGTTGAAAAACCACTTTTCGCACTTGTGTTGGTGCAGGAAACCACTTTTGCACTTGTATTAGTATGGAAAAAACACTTTTCGCACTTGTGTTAGTGTTGAAAAACCACTTTTCGCACTTGTGTTAGTGTTGAAAAACCACTTTTCGCACTTGTGTTGGTGCAGGAAACCACTTTTGTACTTGTATTAGTGTGGGAAAACCACTTTTCGCACTTGTGTTAGTGTTGAAAAACCACTTTTCGCACTTGTGTTAGTGTTGAAAAACCACTTTTCACACTTGTGTTAGTGTTGAAAAACCACTTTTCGCACTTGTGTTGGTGCAGGAAACCACTTTTGCACTTGTATTAGTGTGGAAAAAAACACTTTTTGCACTTGTGATAGTGTTGAAAAACCACTTTTCGCACTTGTGTTAGTGTTGAAAAACCACTTTTCGCACTTGTGTTGGTGCAGGAAACCACTTTTTTTACTTGTATTAGTGTGGTAAAAACACTTTTTGCACTTGTGATAGTGTTGAAAAACCACTTTTCGCACTTGTGTTAGTGTTGAAAAACCACTTTTCGCACTTGTGTTGGTGCAGGAAACCACTTTTGCACTTGTATTAGTGTGGAAAAACCACTTTTCGCACTTGTGTTATTGTTGAAAAACCACTTTTCGCACTTGTGTTAGTGTTGAAAAACCACTTTTCGCACTTGTGTTGGTGCAGGAAACCACTTTTGCACTTGTATTAGTGTGGAAAAAACACTTTTTACACTTGTGATAGTGTTGAAAAACCACTTTTCGCACTTGTGTTAGTGTTGAAAAACCACTTTTCGCACTTGTGTTAGTGTTGAAAAACCACTTTTCGCACTTGTGTTGGTGCAGGAAACCACTTTTGCACTTGTATTAGTGTGGAAAAACTACTTTTCGCATTTGTGTTAGTGTTGAAAAACCACTTTTTGCACTTGTGTTAGTGTTGAAAAACCACTTTTCGCACTTGTGTTAGTGTTGAAAAACCACTTTTCGCACTTGTGTTGGTGCAGGAAACCACTTTTGCACTTGTATTAGTGTGGAAAAAACACTTTTTGCACTTGTGATAGCGTTGAAAAACCACTTTTCGCACTTGTGTTAGTGTTGAAAAACCACTTTTCGCACTTGTGTTGGTGCAGGAAACCACTTTTGCACTTGTATTAGTGTGGGAAAACCACTTTTCGCACTTGTGTTAGTGTTGAAAAACCACTTTTCGCACTTGTGTTATTGTTGAAAAACCACTTTTCGCACTTGTGTTGGTGCAGGAAATCACTTTTGCACTTGTATAAGTGTGGAAAAACCACTTTTCGCACTTGTGTTAGTGTTGAAAAATCACTTTTCGCACTTGCGTTAGTGTTGAAAAACCACTTTTCGCACTTGTGTTGGTGCAGGAAACCACTTTTGCACTTGTATTAGTGTGGAAAAAAACACTTTTTGTACTTGTGATAGTGTTGAAAAATCACTTTTCGCACTTGTGTTGGTGCAGGAAACCACTTTTGCACTTGTATTAGTGTTGAAAATTCACTTTTCGCACTTGTGTTAGTGTTGAAAAACCACTTTTCGCACTTGTGTTGGTGCAGGAAACCACTTTTGCACTTGTATTAATGTGGAAAAAGCACTTTTTGCACTTGTGATAGTGTTGAAAAACCACTTTTCGCACTTGTGTTAGTGTTGAAAAACCACTTTTCGCACTTGTGTTAGTGTTGAAAAACCACTTTTCGCACTTGTGTTGGTGCAGGAAACCACTTTTGCACTTGTATTAGTGTGGAAAAACTACTTTTCGCACTTGTGTTAGTGTTGAAAAACCACTTTTCGCACTTGTGTTAGTGTTGAAAAACCACTTTTCGCACTTGTGTTAGTGTTGAAAAACCACTTTTCGCACTTGTGTTGGTGCAGGAAACCACTTTTGCACTTGTATTAGTGTGGAAAAAACACTTTTTGCACTTGTGATAGTGTTGAAAAACCACTTTTCGCACTTGTGTTGGTGCAGGAAACCACTTTTGCACTTGTATTAGTGAGGAAAAACCACTTTTCACACTTGTGTTAGTGTTGAAAAACCACTTTTCGCACTTGTGTTATTGTTGAAAAAACACTTTTCGCACTTGTGTTGGTGCAGGAAACCACTTTTGCACTTGTATAAGTGTGGAAAAACCACTTTTCGCACTTGTGTTAGTGTTGAAAAATCACTTTTCGCACTTGTGTTAGTGTTGAAAAACCACTTTTCGCACTTGTGTTGGTGCAGGAAACCACTTTTGCACTTGTATTAGTGTGGAAAAAACCACTTTTTGCACTTGTGATAGTGTTGAAAAACCACTTTTCGCACTTGTGTTAGTGTTGAAAAACCACTTTTCGCACATGTGTTAGTGTTGAAAAACCACTTTTCGCACTGGTGTTGGTGCAGGAAACCACTTTTGCACTTGTATTAGTGTGGAAAAAACACTTTTTGCACTTGTGATAGTGTTGAAAAACCACTTTTCGCACTTGTGTTAGTGTTGAAAAACCACTTTCGCACTTGTGTTGGTGCAGGAAACCACTTTTTTTACTTGTATTAGTGTGGTAAAAACACTTTTTGCACTTGTGATAGTGTTGAAAAACCACTTTTCGCACTTGTGTTAGTGTTGAAAAACCACTTTTCGCACTTGTGTTGGTGCAGGAAACCACTTTTGCACTTGTATTAGTGTGGAAAAACCACTTTTCGCACTTGTGTTATTGTTGAAAAACCACTTTTCGCACTTGTGTTAGTGTTGAAAAACCACTTTTCGCACTTGTGTTGGTGCAGGAAACCACTTTTGCACTTGTATTAGTGTGGAAAAAAACACTTTTTACACTTGTGATAGTGTTGAAAAACCACTTTTCGCACTTGTGTTAGTGTTGAAAAACCACTTTTCGCACTTGTGTTAGTGTTGAAAAACCACTTTTCGCACTTGTGTTGGTGGAGGAAACCACTTTTGCACTTGTATTAGTGTGGAAAAACTACTTTTCGCATTTGTGTTAGTGTTGAAAAACCACTTTTCGCACTTGTGTTAGTGTTGAAAAACCACTTTTCGCACTTGTGTTAGTGTTGAAAAACCACTTTTCGCACTTGTGTTGGTGCAGGAAACCACTTTTGCACTTGTATTAGTGTGGAAAAAACACTTTTTGCACTTGTGATAGCGTTGACCACTCTTCGCACTTGTGTTAGTGTTGAAAAACCACTTTTCGCACTTGTGTTGGTGCAGGAAACCACTTTTGCACTTGTATTAGTGTGGAAAAACCACTTTTCGCACTTGTGTTAGTGTTGAAAAACCACTTTTCGCACTTGTGTTATTGTTGAAAAACCACTTTTCGCACTTGTGTTGGTGCAGGAAACCACTTTTGCACTTGTATTAGTGTGGAAAAAACACTTTTTGCACTTGTGATAGTGTTGAAAAACCACTTTTCGCACTTGTGTTAGTGTTGAAAAACCACTTTTCGCACTTGTGTTAGTGTTGAAAAACCACTTTTCGCACTTGTGTTGGTGCAGGAAACCACTTTTGCACTTGTATTAGTGTGGAAAAGACACTTTTTGCACTTGTGATACTGTTGAAAAACCACTTTTCTCACTTGTGTTAGTGTTGAAAAACCACTTTTCGCACTTGTGTTGGTGCAGGAAACCACTTTTGCACTTGTATTAGTATGGAAAAAACACTTTTCGCACTTGTGTTAGTGTTGAAAAACCACTTTTCGCACTTGTGTTAGTGTTGAAAAACCACTTTTCGCACTTGTGTTGGTGCAGGAAACCACTTTTGTACTTGTATTAGTGTGGGAAAACCACTTTTTGCACTTGTGTTAGTGTTGAAAAACCACTTTTCGCACTTGTGTTAGTGTTGAAAAACCACTTTTCGCACTTGTGTTAGTGTTGAAAAACCACTTTTCGCACTTGTGTTGGTGCAGGAAACCACTTTTGCACTTGTATTAGTGTGGAAAAAACACTTTTTGCACTTGTGATAGTGTTGAAAAACCACTTTTCGCACTTGTGTTAGTGTTGAAAAACCACTTTTCGCACTTGTGTTGGTGCAGGAAACCACTTTTTTTACTTGTATTAGTGTGGTAAAAACACTTTTTGCACTTGTGATAGTGTTGAAAAACCACTTTTCGCACTTGTGTTAGTGTTGAAAAACCACTTTTCGCACTTGTGTTGGTGCAGGAAACCACTTTTGCACTTGTATTAGTGTGGAAAAACCACTTTTCGCACTTGTGTTATTGTTGAAAAACCACTTTTCGCACTTGTGTTAGTGTTGAAAAACCACTTTTCGCACTTGTGTTGGTGCAGGAAACCACTTTTGCACTTGTATTAGTGTGGAAAAAACACTTTTTACACTTGTGATAGTGTTGAAAAACCACTTTTCGCACTTGTGTTAGTGTTGAAAAACCACTTTTCGCACTTGTGTTGGTGCAGGAAACCACTTTTGCACTTGTATTAGTGTGGAAAAACTACTTTTCGCATTTGTGTTAGTGTTGAAAAACCACTTTTCGCACTTGTGTTAGTGTTGAAAAACCACTTTTCGCACTTGTGTTGGTGCAGGAAACCACTTTTGCACTTGTATTAGTGTGGAAAAACTACTTTTCGCATTTGTGTTAGTGTTGAAAAACCACTTTTTGCACTTGTGTTAGTGTTGAAAAACCACTTTTCGCACTTGTGTTAGTGTTGAAAAACCACTTTTCGCACTTGTGTTGGTGCAGGAAACCACTTTTGCACTTGTATTAGTGTGGAAAAAACACTTTTTGCACTTGTGATAGCGTTGAAAAACCACTTTTCGCACTTGTGTTAGTGTTGAAAAACCACTTTTCGCACTTGTGTTGGTGCAGGAAACCACTTTTGCACTTGTATTAGTGTGGAAAAACCACTTTTCGCACTTGTGTTAGTGTTGAAAAACCACTTTTCGCACTTGTGTTATTGTTGAAAAACCACTTTTCGCACTTGTGTTGGTGCAGGAAATCACTTTTGCACTTGTATAAGTGTGGAAAAACCACTTTTCGCACTTGTGTTAGTGTTGAAAAATCACTTTTCGCACTTGCGTTAGTGTTGAAAAACCACTTTTCGCACTTGTGTTGGTGCAGGAAACCACTTTTGCACTTGTATTAGTGTGGAAAAAACACTTTTTGTACTTGTGATAGTGTTGAAAAATCACTTTTCGCACTTGTGTTGGTGCAGGAAACCACTTTTGCACTTGTATTAGTGTTGAAAATTCACTTTTCGCACTTGTGTTAGTGTTGAAAAACCACTTTTCGCACTTGTGTTGGTGCAGGAAACCACTTTTGCACTTGTATTAATGTGGAAAAAGCACTTTTTGCACTTGTGATAGTGTTGAAAAACCACTTTTCGCACTTGTGTTAGTGTTGAAAAACCACTTTTCGCACTTGTGTTAGTGTTGAAAAACCACTTTTCGCACTTGTGTTGGTGCAGGAAACCACTTTTGCACTTGTATTAGTGTGGAAAAACTACTTTTCGCACTTGTGTTAGTGTTGAAAAACCACTTTTCGCACTTGTGTTAGTGTTGAAAAACCACTTTTCGCACTTGTGTTAGTGTTGAAAAACCACTTTTCGCACTTGTGTTGGTGCAGGAAACCACTTTTGCACTTGTATTAGTGTGGAAAAAACACTTTTTGCACTTGTGATAGTGTTGAAAAACCACTTTTCGCACTTGTGTTGGTGCAGGAAACCACTTTTGCACTTGTATTAGTGAGGAAAAACCACTTTTCACACTTGTGTTAGTGTTGAAAAACCACTTTTCGCACTTGTGTTATTGTTGAAAAAACACTTTTCGCACTTGTGTTGGTGCAGGAAACCACTTTTGCACTTGTATAAGTGTGGAAAAACCACTTTTCGCACTTGTGTTAGTGTTGAAAAATCACTTTTCGCACTTGTGTTAGTGTTGAAAAACCACTTTTCGCACTTGTGTTGGTGCAGGAAACCACTTTTGCACTTGTATTAGTGTGGAAAAAACCACTTTTTGCACTTGTGATAGTGTTGAAAAACCACTTTTCGCACTTGTGTTAGTGTTGAAAAACCACTTTTCGCACATGTGTTAGTGTTGAAAAACCACTTTTCGCACTGGTGTTGGTGCAGGAAACCACTTTTGCACTTGTATTAGTGTGGAAAAAACACTTTTTGCACTTGTGATAGTGTTGAAAAACCACTTTTCGCACTTGTGTTAGTGTTGAAAAACCACTTTTCGCACTTGTGTTGGTGCAGGAAACCACTTTTTTTACTTGTATTAGTGTGGTAAAAACACTTTTTGCACTTGTGATAGTGTTGAAAAACCACTTTTCGCACTTGTGTTAGTGTTGAAAAACCACTTTTCGCACTTGTGTTGGTGCAGGAAACCACTTTTGCACTTGTATTAGTGTGGAAAAACCACTTTTCGCACTTGTGTTATTGTTGAAAAACCACTTTTCGCACTTGTGTTAGTGTTGAAAAACCACTTTTCGCACTTGTGTTGGTGCAGGAAACCACTTTTGCACTTGTATTAGTGTGGAAAAAACACTTTTTACACTTGTGATAGTGTTGAAAAACCACTTTTCGCACTTGTGTTAGTGTTGAAAAACCACTTTTCGCACTTGTGTTAGTGTTGAAAAACCACTTTTCGCACTTGTGTTGGTGGAGGAAACCACTTTTGCACTTGTATTAGTGTGGAAAAACTACTTTTCGCATTTGTGTTAGTGTTGAAAAACCACTTTTCGCACTTGTGTTAGTGTTGAAAAACCACTTTTCGCACTTGTGTTAGTGTTGAAAAACCACTTTTCGCACTTGTGTTGGTGCAGGAAACCACTTTTGCACTTGTATTAGTGTGGAAAAAACACTTTTTGCACTTGTGATAGCGTTGAAAAACCACTCTTCGCACTTGTGTTAGTGTTGAAAAACCACTTTTCGCACTTGTGTTGGTGCAGGAAACCACTTTTGCACTTGTATTAGTGTGGAAAAACCACTTTTCGCACTTGTGTTAGTGTTGAAAAACCACTTTTCGCACTTGTGTTATTGTTGAAAAACCACTTTTCGCACTTGTGTTGGTGCAGGAAATCACTTTTGCACTTGTATAAGTGTGGAAAAACCACTTTTCACACTTGTGTTAGTGTTGAAAAATCACTTTTCGCACTTGCGTTAGTGTTGAAAAACCACTTTTCGCACTTGTGTTGGTGCAGGAAACCACTTTTGCACTTGTATTAGTGTGGAAAAAACACTTTTTGTACTTGTGATAGTGTTGAAAAATCACTTTTCGCACTTGTGTTGGTGCAGGAAACCACTTTTGCACTTGTATTAGTGTTGAAAATTCACTTTTCGCACTTGTGTTAGTGTTGAAAAACCACTTTTCGCACTTGTGTTGGTGCAGGAAACCACTTTTGCACTTGTATTAATGTGGAAAAAACACTTTTTGCACTTGTGATAGTGTTGAAAAACCACTTTTCGCACTTGTGTTAGTGTTGAAAAACCACTTTTCGCACTTGTGTTAGTGTTGAAAAACCACTTTTCGCACTTGTGTTGGTGCAGGAAACCACTTTTGCACTTGTATTAGTGTGGAAAAACTACTTTTCGCACTTGTGTTAGTGTTGAAAAACCACTTTTCGCACTTGTGTTAGTGTTGAAAAACCACTTTTCGCACTTGTGTTAGTGTTGAAAAACCACTTTTCGCACTTGTGTTGGTGCAGGAAACCACTTTTGCACTTGTATTAGTGTGGAAAAAACACTTTTTGCACTTGTGATAGTGTTGAAAAACCACTTTTCGCACTTGTGTTAGTGTTGAAAAACCACTTTTCGCACTTGTGTTGGTGCAGGAAACCACTTTTGCACTTGTATTAGTGTGGAAAAACCACTTTTCGCACTTGTGTTAGTGTTGAAAAACCACTTTTCGCACTTGTGTTATTGTTGAAAAAACACTTTTCGCACTTGTGTTGGTGCAGGAAACCACTTTTGCACTTGTATAAGTGTGGAAAAACCACTTTTCGCACTTGTGTTAGTGTTGAAAAATCACTTTTCGCACTTGTGTTAGTGTTGAAAAACCACTTTTCGCACTTGTGTTGGTGCAGGAAACCACTTTTGCACTTGTATTAGTGTGGAAAAAACCACTTTTTGCACTTGTGATAGTGTTGAAAAACCACTTTTCGCACTTGTATTAGTGTTGAAAAACCACTTTTCGCACATGTGTTAGTGTTGAAAAACCACTTTTCGCACTGGTGTTGGTGCAGGAAACCACTTTTGCACTTGTATTAGTGTGGAAAAAACACTTTTTGCACTTGTGATAGTGTTGAAAAACCACTTTTCGCACTTGTGTTAGTGTTGAAAAAGCACTTTTCACACTTGTGTTGGTGCAGGAAACCACTTTTGCACTTGTATTAGTGTGGTAAAAACACTTTTTGCACTTGTGATAGTGTTGAAAAACCACTTTTCGCACTTGTGTTAGTGTTGAAAAACCACTTTTCGCACTTGTGTTAGTGTTGAAAAACCACTTTTCGCACTTGTGTTGGTGCAGGAAACCACTTTTGCACTTGCATTAGTGTGGAAAAAACACTTTTTGCACTTGTGATAGTGTTGAAAAACCACTTTTCGCACTTGTGTTAGTGTTGAAAAACCACTTTTCGCACTTGTGTTGGTGCAGGAAACCACTTTTGCACTTGTATTAGTGTGGTAAAAACACTTTTTGCACTTGTGATAGTGTTGAAAAACCACTTTTCGCACTTGTGTTAGTGTTGAAAAACCACTTTTCGCAATTGTGTTGTTGCAGGAAACCACTTTTGCACTTGTATTAGTGTGGAAAAACCACTTTTCGCATTTGTGTTAGTGTTGAAAAACCACTTTTCGCACTTGTGTTAGTGTTGAAAAACCACTTTTCGCACTTGTGTTGGTGCAGGCAACCACTTTTGCACTTGTATTAGTGTGGAAAAAACACTTTTTGCACTTGTGTTAGTGTTGAAAAACCACTTTTCGCACTTGTGTTGGTGCAGGAAACCACTTTTGCACTTGTATTAGTGTGGAAAAACCACTTTTCGCACTTGTGTTAGTGTTGAAAAACCACTTTTCGCACTTGTGTTAGTGTTGAAAAACCACTTTTCGCACTTGTGTTGGTGCAGGAAACCACTTTTGCACTTGTATTAGTGTGGAAAAAACACTTTTTGCACTTGTGATAGTGTTGAAAAACCACTTTTCGCACTTGTGTTAGTGTTGAAAAACCACTTTTCGCACTTGTGTTGGTGCAGGAAACCACTTTTGCACTTGTATTAGTGTGGAAAAACCACTTTTCGCACTTGTGTTAGTGTTGAAAAACCACTTTTCGCACTTGTGTTATTGTTGAAAAAACACTTTTCGCACTTGTGTTGGTGCAGGAAACCACTTTTGCACTTGTATAAGTGTGGAAAAACCACTTTTCACACTTGTGTTAGTGTTGAAAAATCACTTTTCGCACTTGTGTTAGTGTTGAAAAACCACTTTTCGCACTTGTGTTGGTGCAGGAAACCACTTTTGCACTTGTATTAGTGTGGAAAAAACCACTTTTTGCACTTGTGATAGTGTTGAAAAACCACTTTTCGCACTTGTATTAGTGTTGAAAAACCACTTTTCGCACATGTGTTAGTGTTGAAAAACCACTTTTCGCACTGGTGTTGGTGCAGGAAACCACTTTTGCACTTGTATTAGTGTGGAAAAAACACTTTTTGCACTTGTGATAGTGTTGAAAAACCACTTTTCGCACTTGTGTTAGTGTTGAAAAAGCACTTTTCGCACTTGTGTTGGTGCAGGAAACCACTTTTGCACTTGTATTAGTGTGGTAAAAACACTTTTTGCACTTGTGATAGTGTTGAAAAACCACTTTTCGCACTTGTGTTAGTGTTGAAAAACCACTTTTCGCACTTGTGTTAGTGTTGAAAAACCACTTTTCGCACTTGTGTTGGTGCAGGAAACCACTTTTGCACTTGCATTAG
The DNA here is from genome assembly GCF_964187855.1 of Myxine glutinosa. Classification (NCBI taxonomy): domain Eukaryota; kingdom Metazoa; phylum Chordata; class Myxini; order Myxiniformes; family Myxinidae; genus Myxine; species Myxine glutinosa. The sequence goes on from NW_027617447.1 coordinate 94,771, forward strand.
TGTGGAAAAAACACTTTTTGCACTTGTGATAGTGTTGAAAAACCACTTTTCGCACTTGTGTTAGTGTTGAAAAACCACTTTTCGCACTTGTGTTGGTGCAGGAAACCACTTTTGCACTTGTATTAGTGTGGTAAAAACACTTTTTGCACTTGTGATAGTGTTGAAAAACCACTTTTCGCACTTGTGTTAGTGTTGAAAAACCACTTTTCGCAATTGTGTTGTTGCAGGAAACCACTTTTGCACTTGTATTAGTGTGGAAAAACCACTTTTCGCATTTGTGTTAGTGTTGAAAAACCACTTTTCGCACTTGTGTTAGTGTTGAAAAACCACTTTTCGCACTTGTGTTGGTGCAGGCAACCACTTTTGCACTTGTATTAGTGTGGAAAAAACACTTTTTGCACTTGTGTTAGTGTTGAAAAACCACTTTTCGCACTTGTGTTGGTGCAGGAAACCACTTTTGCACTTGTATTAGTGTGGAAAAACCACTTTTCGCACTTGTGTTAGTGTTGAAAAACCACTTTTCGCACTTGTGTTAGTGTTGAAAAACCACTTTTCGCACTTGTGTTGGTGCAGGAAACCACTTTTGCACTTGTATTAGTGTGGAAAAACTACTTTCGCATTTGTGTTAGTGTTGAAAATTCACTTTTCGCACTTGTGTTAGTGTTGAAAAACCACTTTTCGCACTTGTGTTAGTGTTGAAAAACCACTTTTCGCACTTGTGTTGGTGCAGGAAACCACTTTTGCACTTGTATTAGTGTGGAAAAACTACTTTTCGCATTTGTGTTAGTGTTGAAAAACCACTTTTCGCACTTGTGTTAGTGTTGAAAAACCACTTTTCGCACTTGTGTTAGTGTTGAAAAACGACTTTTCGCACTTGTGTTGGTGCAGGAAACCACTTTTGCACTTGTATTAGTGTGGAAAAAACACTTTTTGCACTTGTGATAGTGTTGAAAAACCACTTTTCGCACTTGTGTTAGTGTTGAAAAATCACTTTTCGCACTTGTGTTGGTGCAGGAAACCACTTATGCACTTGTATTAGTGTGGAAAAAACACTTTTTGTACTTGTGATAGTGTTGAAAAATCACTTTTCGCACTTGTGTTGATGCAGGAAACCACTTTTGCACTTGTATTAGTGTTGAAAATTCACTTTTCGCACTTGTGATAGTGTTGAAAAACCACTTTTCGCACTTGTGTTAGTGTTGAAAAACCACTTTTCGCACTTGTGTTAGTGTTGAAAAACCACTTTTCGCACTTGTGTTGGTGCAGGAAACCACTTTTGCACTTGTATTAGTGTGGAAAAACTACTTTTCGCATTTGTGTTAGTGTTGAAAAACCACTTTTCGCCCTTGTGTTAGTGTTGAAAAACCACTTTTCGCACTTGTGTTAGTGTTGAAAAACCACTTTTCGCACTTGTGTTGGTGCAGGAAACCACTTTTGCACTTGTATTAGTGTGGAAAAAACACTTTTTGCACTTGTGATAGTGTTGAAAAACCACTTTTCGCACTTGTGTTAGTGTTGAAAAACCACTTTTCGCACTTGTGTTGGTGCAGGAAACCACTTTTGCACTTGTATTAGTGTGGAAAAACCACTTTTCGCACTTGTGTTAGTGTTGAAAAACCACTTTTCGCACTTGTGTTATTGTTGAAAAACCACTTTTCGCACTTGTGTTGGTGCAGGAAACCACTTTTGCACTTGTATAAGTGTGGAAAAACCACTTTTCGCACTTGTGTTAGTGTTGAAAAATCACTTTTCGCACTCGTGTTAGTGTTGAAAAACCACTTTTCGCACTTGTGTTGGTGCAGGAAACCACTTTTGCACTTGTATTAGTGTGGAAAAAAACACTTTTTGTACTTGTGATAGTGTTGAAAAATCACTTTTCGACTTGTGTTGGTGCAGGAAACCACTTTTGCACTTGTATTAGTGTTGAAAATTCACTTTTCGCACTTGTGTTAGTGTTGAAAAACCACTTTTCGCACTTGTGTTGGTGCAGGAAACCACTTTTGCACTTGTATTAATGTGGAAAAAACACTTTTTGCACTTGTGATAGTGTTGAAAAACCACTTTTCGCACTTGTGTCAGTGTTGAAAAACCACTTTTCGCACTTGTGTTAGTGTTGAAAAACCACTTTTCGCACTTGTGTTGGTGCAGGAAACCACTTTTGCACTTGTATTAGTGTGGAAAAACTACTTTTCGCACTTGTGTTAGTGTTGAAAAACCACTTTTCGCACTTGTGTTAGTGTTGAAAAACCACTTTTCGCACTTGTGTTAGTGTTGAAAAACCACTTTTCGCACTTGTGTTGGTGCAGGAAACCACTTTTGCACTTGTATTAGTGTGGAAAAAACACTTTTTGCACTTGTGATAGTGTTGAAAAACCACTTTTCGCACTTGTGTTAGTGTTGAAAAACCACTTTTCGCACTTGTGTTGGTGCAGGAAACCACTTTTGCACTTGTATTAGTGTGGAAAAACCACTTTTCGCACTTGTGTTAGTGTTGAAAAACCACTTTTCGCACTTGTGTTATTGTTGAAAAAACACTTTTCGCACTTGTGTTGGTGCAGGAAACCACTTTTGCACTTGTATAAGTGTGGAAAAACCACTTTTCGCACTTGTGTTAGTGTTGAAAAATCACTTTTCGCACTTGTGTTAGTGTTGAAAAACCACTTTTCGCACTTGTGTTGGTGCAGGAAACCACTTTTGCACTTGTATTAGTGTGGAAAAACCACTTTTTGCACTTGTGATAGTGTTGAAAAACCACTTTTCGCACTTGTGTTAGTGTTGAAAACCACTTTTCGCACATGTGTTAGTGTTGAAAAACCATTTTTCGCACTGGTGTTGGTGCAGGAAACCACTTTTGCACTTGTATTAGTGTGGAAAAAACACTTTTTGCACTTGTGATAGTGTTGAAAAACCACTTTTCGCACTTGTGTTAGTGTTGAAAAACCACTTTTCGCACTAGTGTTGGTGCAGGAAACCACTTTTGCACTTGTATTAGTGTGGTAAAAACACTTTTTGCACTTGTGATAGTGTTGAAAAACCACTTTTCGCACTTGTGTTAGTGTTGAAAAACCACTTTTCGCACTTGTGTTAGTGTTGAAAAACCACTTTTCGCACTTGTGTTGGAGCAGGAAACCACTTTTGCACTTGTATTAGTGTGGAAAAAACACTTTTTGCACTTGTGATAGTGTTGAAAAACCACTTTTCGCACTTGTGTTAGTGTTGAAAAACCACTTTTCGCACTTGTGTTGGTGCAGGAAACCACTTTTGCACTTGTATTAGTGTGGTAAAAACACTTTTTGCACTTGTGATAGTGTTGAAAAACCACTTTTCGCACTTGTGTTAGTGTTGAAAAACCACTTTTCGCAATTGTGTTGTTGCAGGAAACCACTTTTGCACTTGTATTAGTGTGGAAAAACCACTTTTCGCATTTGTGTTCGTGTTGAAAAACCACTTTTCGCACTTGTGTTAGTGTTGAAAAACCACTTTTTGCACTTGTGTTGGTGCAGGCAACCACTTTTGCACTTGTATTAGTGTGGAAAAAACACTTTTTGCAATTGTGATAGTGTTGAAAAACCACTTTTCGCACTTGTGTTAGTGTTGAAAAACCACTTTTCGCACTTGTGTTGGTGCAGGAAACCACTTTTGCACTTGTATTAGTGTGGAAAAAACACTTTTTGCACTTGTGATAGTGTTGAAAAACCACTTTTCGCACTTGTGTTAGTGTTGAAAAACCACTTTTCGCACTTGTGTTAGTGTTGAAAAACCACTTTTCGCACTTGTGTTGGTGCAGGAAACCACTTTTGCACTTGTATTAGTGTGGAAAAAACACTTTTTGCACTTGTGATAGTGTTGAAAAACCACTTTTCGCACTTGTGTTAGTGTTGAAAAACCACTTTTCGCACTTGTGTTGGTGCAGGAAACCACTTTTGCACTTGTATTAGTGTGGAAAAAACACTTTTTGCACTTGTGTTAGTGTTGAAAAACCACTTTTCGCACTTGTGTTAGTGTTGAAAAACCACTTTTCGCACTTGTGTTGGTGCAGGAAACCACTTTTGCACTTGTATTAGTGTGGAAAAAACACTTTTTGCACTTGTGATACTGTTGAAAAACCACTTTTCTCACTTGTGTTAGTGTTGAAAAACCACTTTTCGCACTTGTGTTGGTGCAGGAAACCACTTTTGCACTTGTATTAGTATGGAAAAAACACTTTTCGCACTTGTGTTAGTGTTGAAAAACCACTTTTCGCACTTGTGTTAGTGTTGAAAAACCACTTTTCGCACTTGTGTTGGTGCAGGAAACCACTTTTGTACTTGTATTAGTGTGGGAAAACCACTTTTCGCACTTGTGTTAGTGTTGAAAAACCACTTTTCGCACTTGTGTTAGTGTTGAAAAACCACTTTTCGCACTTGTGTTGGTGCAGGAAACCACTTTTTTACTTGTATTAGTGTGGTAAAAACACTTTTTGCACTTGTGATAGTGTTGAAAAACCACTTTTCGCACTTGTGTTAGTGTTGAAAAACCACTTTTCGCACTTGTGTTGGTGCAGGAAACCACTTTTGCACTTGTATTAGTGTGGAAAAAACCACTTTTCGCACTTGTGTTAGTGTTGAAAAACCACTTTTCGCACTTGTGTTAGTGTTGAAAAACCACTTTTCGCACTTGTGTTGGTGCAGGAAACCACTTTTGCACTTGTATTAGTGTGGAAAAAACACTTTTTACACTTGTGATAGTGTTGAAAAACCACTTTTCGCACTTGTGTTAGTGTTGAAAAACCACTTTTCGCACTTGTGTTAGTGTTGAAAAACCACTTTTCGCACTTGTGTTGGTGCAGGAAACCACTTTTGCACTTGTATTAGTGTGGAAAAACTACTTTTCGCATTTGTGTTAGTGTTGAAAAACCACTTTTCGCCCTTGTGTTAGTGTTGAAAAACCACTTTTCGCACTTGTGTTAGTGTTGAAAAACCACTTTTCGCACTTGTGTTGGTGCAGGAAACCACTTTTGCACTTGTATTAGTGTGGAAAAAACACTTTTTACACTTGTGATAGTGTTGAAAAACCACTTTTCGCACTTGTGTTAGTGTTGAAAAACCACTTTTCGCACTTGTGTTAGTGTTGAAAAACCACTTTTCGCACTTGTGTTGGTGCAGGAAACCACTTTTGCACTTGTATTAGTGTGGAAAAACTACTTTTCGCATTTGTGTTAGTGTTGAAAAACCACTTTTCGCCCTTGTGTTAGTGTTGAAAAACCACTTTTCGCACTTGTGTTAGTGTTGAAAAACCACTTTTCGCACTTGTGTTGGTGCAGGAAACCACTTTTGCACTTGTATTAGTGTGGAAAAAACACTTTTTGCACTTGTGATAGTGTTGAAAAACCACTTTTCGCACTTGTGTTAGTGTTGAAAAACCACTTTTCGCACTTGTGTTGGTGCAGGAAACCACTTTTGCACTTGTATTAGTGTGGAAAAACCACTTTTCGCACTTGTGTTAGTGTTGAAAAACCACTTTTCGCACTTGTGTTATTGTTGAAAAACCACTTTTCGCACTTGTGTTGGTGCAGGAAACCACTTTTGCACTTGTATAAGTGTGGAAAAACCACTTTTCGCACTTGTGTTAGTGTTGAAAAATCACTTTTCGCACTCGTGTTAGTGTTGAAAAACCACTTTTCGCACTTGTGTTGGTGCAGGAAACCACTTTTGCACTTGTATTAGTGTGGAAAAAAACACTTTTTGTACTTGTGATAGTGTTGAAAAATCACTTTTCGCACTTGTGTTGGTGCAGGAAACCACTTTTGCACTTGTATTAGTGTTGAAAATTCACTTTTCGCACTTGTGTTAGTGTTGAAAAACCACTTTTCGCACTTGTGTTGGTGCAGGAAACCACTTTTGCACTTGTATTAATGTGGAAAAAACACTTTTTGCACTTGTGATAGTGTTGAAAAACCACTTTTCGCACTTGTGTCAGTGTTGAAAAACCACTTTTCGCACTTGTGTTAGTGTTGAAAAACCACTTTTCGCACTTGTGTTGGTGCAGGAAACCACTTTTGCACTTGTATTAGTGTGGAAAAACTACTTTTCGCACTTGTGTTAGTGTTGAAAAACCACTTTTCGCACTTGTGTTAGTGTTGAAAAACCACTTTTCGCACTTGTGTTAGTGTTGAAAAACCACTTTTCGCACTTGTGTTGGTGCAGGAAACCACTTTTGCACTTGTATTAGTGTGGAAAAAACACTTTTTGCACTTGTGATAGTGTTGAAAAACCACTTTTCGCACTTGTGTTAGTGTTGAAAAACCACTTTTCGCACTTGTGTTGGTGCAGGAAACCACTTTTGCACTTGTATTAGTGTGGAAAAACCACTTTTCGCACTTGTGTTAGTGTTGAAAAACCACTTTTCGCACTTGTGTTATTGTTGAAAAAACACTTTTCGCACTTGTGTTGGTGCAGGAAACCACTTTTGCACTTGTATAAGTGTGGAAAAACCACTTTTCGCACTTGTGTTAGTGTTGAAAAATCACTTTTCGCACTTGTGTTAGTGTTGAAAAACCACTTTTCGCACTTGTGTTGGTGCAGGAAACCACTTTTGCACTTGTATTAGTGTGGAAAAACCACTTTTTGCACTTGTGATAGTGTTGAAAAACCACTTTTCGCACTTGTGTTAGTGTTGAAAACCACTTTTCGCACATGTGTTAGTGTTGAAAAACCATTTTTCGCACTGGTGTTGGTGCAGGAAACCACTTTTGCACTTGTATTAGTGTGGAAAAAACACTTTTTGCACTTGTGATAGTGTTGAAAAACCACTTTTCGCACTTGTGTTAGTGTTGAAAAACCACTTTTCGCACTTGTGTTGGTGCAGGAAACCACTTTTGCACTTGTATTAGTGTGGTAAAAACACTTTTTGCACTTGTGATAGTGTTAAAAAACCACTTTTCGCACTTGTGTTAGTGTTGAAAAACCACTTTTCGCACTTGGGTTAGTGTTGAAAAACCACTTTTCGCACTTGTGTTGGAGCAGGAAACCACTTTTGCACTTGTATTAGTGTGGAAAAAACACTTTTTGCACTTGTGATAGTGTTGAAAAACCACTTTTCGCACTTGTGTTAGTGTTGAAAAACCACTTTTCGCACTTGTGTTGGTGCAGGAAACCACTTTTGCACTTGTATTAGTGTGGTAAAAACACTTTTTGCACTTGTGATAGTGTTGAAAAACCACTTTTCGCACTTGTGTTAGTGTTGAAAAACCACTTTTCGCAATTGTGTTGTTGCAGGAAACCACTTTTGCACTTGTATTAGTGTGGAAAAACCACTTTTCGCATTTGTGTTCGTGTTGAAAAACCACTTTTCGCACTTGTGTTAGTGTTGAAAAACCACTTTTTGCACTTGTGTTGGTGCAGGCAACCACTTTTGCACTTGTATTAGTGTGGAAAAAACACTTTTTGCAATTGTGATAGTGTTGAAAAACCACTTTTCGCACTTGTGTTAGTGTTGAAAAACCACTTTTCGCACTTGTGTTGGTGCAGGAAACCACTTTTGCACTTGTATTAGTGTGGAAAAAACACTTTTTGCACTTGTGATAGTGTTGAAAAACCACTTTTCGCACTTGTGTTAGTGTTGAAAAACCACTTTTCGCACTTGTGTTAGTGTTGAAAAACCACTTTTCGCACTTGTGTTGGTGCAGGAAACCACTTTTGCACTTGTATTAGTGTGGAAAAAACACTTTTTGCACTTGTGATAGTGTTGAAAAACCACTTTTCGCACTTGTGTTAGTGTTGAAAAACCACTTTTCGCACTTGTGTTGGTGCAGGAAACCACTTTTGCACTTGTATTAGTGTGGAAAAAACACTTTTTGCACTTGTGTTAGTGTTGAAAAACCACTTTTCGCACTTGTGTTAGTGTTGAAAAACCACTTTTCGCACTTGTGTTGGTGCAGGAAACCACTTTTGCACTTGTATTAGTGTGGAAAAAACACTTTTTGCACTTGTGATACTGTTGAAAAACCACTTTTCTCACTTGTGTTAGTGTTGAAAAACCACTTTTCGCACTTGTGTTGGTGCAGGAAACCACTTTTGCACTTGTATTAGTATGGAAAAAACACTTTTCGCACTTGTGTTAGTGTTGAAAAACCACTTTTCGCACTTGTGTTAGTGTTGAAAAACCACTTTTCGCACTTGTGTTGGTGCAGGAAACCACTTTTGTACTTGTATTAGTGTGGGAAAACCACTTTTCGCACTTGTGTTAGTGTTGAAAAACCACTTTTCGCACTTGTGTTAGTGTTGAAAAACCACTTTTCGCACTTGTGTTGGTGCAGGAAACCACTTTTGCACTTGTATTAGTGTGGAAAAACCACTTTTCGCACTTCTGTTAGTGTTGAAAAACCACTTTTCGCACTTGTGTTGGTGCAGGAAACCACTTTTGCACTTGTATTAGTGTGGAAAAAACACTTTTTGCAATTGTGATAGTGTTAAAAAACCACTTTTCGCACTTGTGTTAGTGTTGAAAAACCACTTTTCGCACTTGTGTTAGTGTTGAAAAACCACTTTTCGCACTTGTGTTGGTGCAGGAAACCACTTTTGCACTTGTATTAGTGTGGAAAAAACACTTTTTGCACTTGTGATAGTGTTGAAAAACCACTTTTCGCACTTGTGTTAGTGTTGAAAAACCACTTTTCGCACTTGTGTTAGTGTTGAAAAACCACTTTTCGCACTTGTGTTGGTGCAGGAAACCACTTTTGCACTTGTATTAGTGTGGAAAAAACACTTTTTGCACTTGTGATACTGTTGAAAAACCACTTTTCTCACTTGTGTTAGTGTTGAAAAACCACTTTTCGCACTTGTGTTGGTGCAGGAAACCACTTTTGCACTTGTATTAATATGGAAAAAACACTTTTCGCACTTGTGTTAGTGTTGAAAAACCACTTTTCGCACTTGTGTTAGTGTTGAAAAACCACTTTTCGCACTTGTGTTGGTGCAGGAAACCACTTTTGTACTTGTATTAGTGTGGGAAAACCACTTTTCGCAGTTGTGTTAGTGTTGAAAAACCACTTTTCGCACTTGTGTTAGTGTTGAAAAACCACTTTTCGCACTTGTGTTAGTGTTGAAAAACCACTTTTCGCACTTGTGTTGGTGCAGGAAACCACTTTTGCACTTGTATTAGTGTGGAAAAAACACTTTTTGCACTTGTGATAGTGTTGAAAAACCACTTTTCGCACTTGTGTTAGTGTTGAAAAACCACTTTTCGCACTTGTGTTGGTGCAGGAAACCACTTTTTTACTTGTATTAGTGTGGTAAAAACACTTTTTGCACTTGTGATAGTGTTGAAAAACCACTTTTCGCACTTGTGTTAGTGTTGAAAAACCACTTTTCGCACTTGTGTTGGTGCAGGAAACCACTTTTGCACTTGTATTAGTGTGGAAAAACCACTTTTCGCACTTGTGTTAGTGTTGAAAAACCACTTTTCGCACTTGTGTTAGTGTTGAAAAACCACTTTTCGCACTTGTGTTGGTGCAGGAAACCACTTTTGCACTTGTATTAGTGTGGAAAAAACACTTTTTACACTTGTGATAGTGTTGAAAAACCACTTTTCGCACTTGTGTTAGTGTTGAAAAACCACTTTTCGCACTTGTGTTAGTGTTGAAAAACCACTTTTCGCACTTGTGTTGGTGCAGGAAACCACTTTTGCACTTGTATTAGTGTGGAAAAACTACTTTTCGCATTTGTGTTAGTGTTGAAAAACCACTTTTCGCCCTTGTGTTAGTGTTGAAAAACCACTTTTCGCACTTGTGTTAGTGTTGAAAAACCACTTTTCGCACTTGTGTTGGTGCAGGAAACCACTTTTGCACTTGTATTAGTGTGGAAAAAACACTTTTTACACTTGTGATAGTGTTGAAAAACCACTTTTCGCACTTGTGTTAGTGTTGAAAAACCACTTTTCGCACTTGTGTTAGTGTTGAAAAACCACTTTTCGCACTTGTGTTGGTGCAGGAAACCACTTTTGCACTTGTATTAGTGTGGAAAAACTACTTTTCGCATTTGTGTTAGTGTTGAAAAACCACTTTTCGCCCTTGTGTTAGTGTTGAAAAACCACTTTTCGCACTTGTGTTAGTGTTGAAAAACCACTTTTCGCACTTGTGTTGGTGCAGGAAACCACTTTTGCACTTGTATTAGTGTGGAAAAAACACTTTTTGCACTTGTGATAGTGTTGAAAAACCACTTTTCGCACTTGTGTTAGTGTTGAAAAACCACTTTTCGCACTTGTGTTGGTGCAGGAAACCACTTTTGCACTTGTATTAGTGTGGAAAAACCACTTTTCGCACTTGTGTTAGTGTTGAAAAACCACTTTTCGCACTTGTGTTATTGTTGAAAAACCACTTTTCGCACTTGTGTTGGTGCAGGAAACCACTTTTGCACTTGTATAAGTGTGGAAAAACCACTTTTCGCACTTGTGTTAGTGTTGAAAAACCACTTTTCGCACTTGTGTTGGTGCAGGAAACCACTTTTGCACTTGTATTAGTGTTGAAAATTCACTTTTCGCACTTGTGTTAGTGTTGAAAAACCACTTTTCGCACTTGTGTTGGTGCAGGAAACCACTTTTGCACTTGTATTAATGTGGAAAAAACACTTTTTGCACTTGTGATAGTGTTGAAAAACCACTTTTCGCACTTGTGTCAGTGTTGAAAAACCACTTTTCGCACTTGTGTTAGTGTTGAAAAACCACTTTTCGCACTTGTGTTGGTGCAGGAAACCACTTTTGCACTTGTATTAGTGTGGAAAAACTACTTTTCGCACTTGTGTTAGTGTTGAAAAACCACTTTTCGCACTTGTGTTAGTGTTGAAAAACCACTTTTCGCACTTGTGTTAGTGTTGAAAAACCACTTTTCGCACTTGTGTTGGTGCAGGAAACCACTTTTGCACTTGTATTAGTGTGGAAAAAACACTTTTTGCACTTGTGATAGTGTTGAAAAACCACTTTTCGCACTTGTGTTAGTGTTGAAAAACCACTTTTCGCACTTGTGTTGGTGCAGGAAACCACTTTTGCACTTGTATTAGTGTGGAAAAACCACTTTTTGCACTTGTGTTAGTGTTGAAAAACCACTTTTCGCACTTGTGTTAGTGTTGAAAAAACACTTTTCGCACTTGTGTTGGTGCAGGAAACCACTTTTGCACTTGTATTAGTGTGGAAAAAACACTTTTTGCACTTGTGATAGTGTTGAAAAACCACTTTTCGCACTTGTGTTAGTGTTGAAAAATCACTTTTCGCACTCGTGTTAGTGTTGAAAAACCACTTTTCGCACTTGTGTTGGTGCAGGAAACCACTTTTGCACTTGTATTAGTGTGGAAAAAAACACTTTTTGTACTTGTGATAGTGTTGAAAAATCACTTTTCGCACTTGTGTTGGTGCAGGAAACCACTTTTGCACTTGTATTAGTGTTGAAAATTCACTTTTCGCACTTGTGTTAGTGTTGAAAAACCACTTTTCGCACTTGTGTTGGTGCAGGAAACCACTTTTGCACTTGTATTAATGTGGAAAAAACACTTTTTGCACTTGTCATAGTGTTGAAAAACCACTTTTCGCACTTGTGTTAGTGTTGAAAAACCACTTTTCGCACTTGTGTTAGTGTTGAAAAACCACTTTTCGCACTTGTGTTGGTGCAGGAAACCACTTTTGCACTTGTATTAGTGTGGAAAAACTACTTTTCGCACTTGTGTTAGTGTTGAAAAACCACTTTTCGCACTTGTGTTAGTGTTGAAAAACCACTTTTCGCACTTGTGTTAGTGTTGAAAAACCACTTTTCGCACTTGTGTTGGTGCAGGAAACCACTTTTGCACTTGTATTAGTGTGGAAAAAACACTTTTTGCACTTGTGATAGTGTTGAAAAACCACTTTTCGCACTTGTGTTAGTGTTGAAAAACCACTTTTCGCACTTGTGTTGGTGCAGGAAACCACTTTTGCACTTGTATTAGTGTGGAAAAACCACTTTTCGCACTTGTGTTAGTGTTGAAAAACCACTTTTCGCACTTGTGTTAGTGTTGAAAAAACACTTTTCGCACTTGTGTTGGTGCAGGAAACCACTTTTGCACTTGTATTAGTGTGGAAAAAACACTTTTTGCACTTGTGATAGTGTTGAAAAACCACTTTTCGCACTTGTGTTAGTGTTGAAAAACCACTTTTTGCACTTGTGTTAGTGTTGAAAAACCACTTTTCACACTTGTGTTGGTGCAGGAAACCACTTTTGCACTTGTATTAGTGTGGAAAAAACACTTTTTGCACTTGTGATAGTGTTGAAAAACCACTTTTCGCACTTGTGTTAGTGTTGAAAAACCACTTTTCGCACTTGTGTTGGTGCAGGAAACCACTTTTGCACTTGTATTAGTGTGGAAAAAACACTTTTTGCACTTGTGATAGTGTTGAAAAACCACTTTTCGCACTTGTGTTAGTGTTGAAAAACCACTTTTCGCACTTGTGTTAGTGTTGAAAAACCACTTTTCGCACTTGTGTTGGTGCAGGAAACCACTTTTGCACTTGTATTAGTGTGGAAAAAACACTTTTTGCACTTGTGATACTGTTGAAAAACCACTTTTCTCACTTGTGTTAGTGTTGAAAAACCACTTTTCGCACTTGTGTTGGTGCAGGAAACCACTTTTGCACTTGTATTAGTATGGAAAAACCACTTTTCGCACTTGTGTTAGTGTTGAAAAACCACTTTTCGCACTTGTGTTAGTGTTGAAAAACCACTTTTCGCACTTGTGTTGGTGCAGGAAACCACTTTTGTACTTGTATTAGTGTGGGAAAACCACTTTTCGCACTTGTGTTAGTGTTGAAAAACCACTTTTCGCACTTGTGTTAGTGTTGAAAAACCACTTTTCGCACTTGTGTTGGTGCAGGAAACCACTTTTGCACTTGTATTAGTGTGGAAAAACCACTTTTCGCACTTGTGTTAGTGTTGAAAAACCACTTTTCGCACTTGTGTTGGTGCAGGAAACCACTTTTGCACTTGTATTAGTGTGGAGAAAACACTTTTTGCACTTGTGATAGTGTTGAAAAACCACTTTTCGCACTTGTGTTAGTGTTGAAAAACCACTTTTCGCACTTGTGTTAGTGTTGAAAAACCACTTTTCGCACTTGTGTTGGTGCAGGAAACCACTTTTGCACTTGTATTAGTGTGGAAAAAACACTTTTTGCACTTGTGATAGTGTTGAAAAACCACTTTTCGCACTTGTGTTAGTGTTGAAAAACCACTTTTCGCACTTGTGTTAGGGTTGAAAAACCACTTTTCGCACTTGTGTTGGTGCAGGAAACCACTTTTGCACTTGTATTAGTGTGGAAAAAACACTTTTTGCACTTGTGATACTGTTGAAAAACCACTTTTCTCACTTGTGTTAGTGTTGAAAAACCACTTTTCGCACTTGTGTTGGTGCAGGAAACCACTTTTGCACTTGTATTAGTATGGAAAAAACACTTTTCGCACTTGTGTTAGTGTTGAAAAACCACTTTTCGCACTTGTGTTAGTGTTGAAAAACCACTTTTCGCACTTGTGTTGGTGCAGGAAACCACTTTTGTACTTGTATTAGTGTGGGAAAACCACTTTTCGCACTTGTGTTAGTGTTGAAAAACCACTTTTCGCACTTGTGTTAGTGTTGAAAAACCACTTTTCGCACTTGTGTTAGTGTTGAAAAACCACTTTTCGCACTTGTGTTGGTGCAGGAAACCACTTTTGCACTTGTATTAGTGTGGAAAAAACACTTTTTGCACTTGTGATAGTGTTGAAAAACCACTTTTCGCACTTGTGTTAGTGTTGAAAAACCACTTTTCGCACTTGTGTTGGTGCAGGAAACCACTTTTTTACTTGTATTAGTGTGGTAAAAACACTTTTTGCACTTGTGATAGTGTTGAAAAACCACTTTTCGCACTTGTGTTAGTGTTGAAAAACCACTTTTCGCACTTGTGTTGGTGCAGGAAACCACTTTTGCACTTGTATTAGTGTGGAAAAACCACTTTTCGCACTTGTGTTGGTGTTGAAAAACCACTTTTCGCACTTGTGTTAGTGTTGAAAAACCACTTTTCGCACTTGTGTTGGTGCAGGAAACCACTTTTGCACTTGTATTAGTGTGGAAAAAACACTTTTTACACTTGTGATAGTGTTGAAAAACCACTTTTCGCACTTGTGTTAGTGTTGAAAAACCACTTTTCGCACTTGTGTTAGTGTTGAAAAACCACTTTTCGCACTTGTGTTGGTGCAGGAAGCCACTTTTGCACTTGTATTAGTGTGGAAAAACTACTTTTCGCATTTGTGTTAGTGTTGAAAAACCACTTTTCGCACTTGTGTTAGTGTTGAAAAACCACTTTTCGCACTTGTGTTAGTGTTGAAAAACCACTTTTCGCACTTGTGTTGGTGCGGGAAACCACTTTTGCACTTGTATTAGTGTGGAAAAAACACTTTTTGCACTTGTGATAGTGTTGAAAAACCATTTTTCGCACTTGTGTTAGTGTTGAAAAACCACTTTTCGCACTTGTGTTGGTGCAGGAAACCACTTTTGCACTTGTATTAGTGTGGAAAAACCACTTTTCGCACTTGTGTTAGTGTTGAAAAACCACTTTTCGCACTTGTGTTATTGTTGAAAAACCACTTTTCGCACTTGTGTTGGTGCAGGAAACCACTTTTGCACTTGTATAAGTGTGGAAAAACCACTTTTCGCACTTGTGTTAGTGTTGAAAAATCTCTTTTCGCACTCGTGTTAGTGTTGAAAAACCACTTTTCGCACTTGTGTTGGTGCAGGAAACCACTTTTGCACTTGTATTAGTGTGGAAAAAAACACTTTTTGTACTTGTGATAGTGTTGAAAAATCACTTTTCGCACTTGTGTTGGTGCAGGAAACCACTTTTGCACTTGTATTAGTGTTGAAAATTCACTTTTCGCACTTGTGTTAGTGTTGAAAAACCACTTTTCGCACTTGTGTTGGTGCAGGAAACCACTTTTGCACTTGTATTAATGTGGAAAAAACACTTTTTGCACTTGTGATAGTGTTGAAAAACCACTTTTCGCACTTGTGTTAGTGTTGAAAAACCACTTTTCGCACTTGTGTTAGTGTTGAAAAACCACTTTTCGCACTTGTGTTGGTGCAGGAAACCACTTTTGCACTTGTATTAGTGTGGAAAAACTACTTTTCGCACTTGTGTTAGTGTTGAAAAACCACTTTTCGCACTTGTGTTAGTGTTGAAAAACCACTTTTCGCACTTGTGTTAGTGTTGAAAAACCACTTTTCGCACTTGTGTTGGTGCAGGAAACCACTTTTGCACTTGTATTAGTGTGGAAAAAACACTTTTTGCACTTGTGATAGTGTTGAAAAACCACTTTTCGCACTTGTGTTAGTGTTGAAAAACCACTTTTCGCACTTGTGTTGGTGCAGGAAACCACTTTTGCACTTGTATTAGTGTGGAAAAACCACTTTTCGCACTTGTGTTAGTGTTGAAAAACCACTTTTCGCACTTGTGTTATTGTTGAAAAAACACTTTTCGCACTTGTGTTGGTGCAGGAAACCACTTTTGCATTTGTATAAGTGTGGAAAAACCACTTTTCGCACTTGTGTTAGTGTTGAAAAATCACTTTTCGCACTTGTGTTAGTGTTGAAAAACCACTTTTCGCACTTGTGTTGGTGCAGGAAACCACTTTTGCACTTATATTAGTGTGGAAAAACCACTTTTTGCACTTGTGATAGTGTTGAAAAACCACTTTTCGCACTTGTGTTAGTGTTGAAAAACCACTTTTCGCACATGTGTTAGTGTTGAAAAACCACTTTTCGCACTGGTGTTGGTGCAGGAAACCACTTTTGCACTTGTATTAGTGTGGAAAAACACTTTTTGCACTTGTGATAGTGTTGAAAAACCACTTTTCGCACTTGTGTTAGTGTTGAAAAACCACTTTTCGCACTTGTGTTGGTGCAGGAAACCACTTTTGCACTTGTATTAGTGTGGTAAAAACACTTTTTGCACTTGTGATAGTGTTGAAAAACCACTTTTCGCACTTGTGTTAGTGTTGAAAAACCACTTTTCGCACCTGTGTTAGTGTTGAAAAACCACTTTTCGCACTTGTGTTGGTGCAGGAAACCACTTTTGCACTTGTATTAGTGTGGAAAAACCACTTTTCGCACTTGTGTTAGTGTTGAAAAACCACTTTTCGCACTTGTGTTATTGTTGAAAAACCACTTTTCGCACTTGTGTTGGTGCAGGAAACCACTTTTGCACTTGTATAAGTGTGGAAAAACCACTTTTCGCACTTGTGTTAGTGTTGAAAAATCTCTTTTCGCACTCGTGTTAGTGTTGAAAAACCACTTTTCGCACTTGTGTTGGTGCAGGAAACCACTTTTGCACTTGTATTAGTGTGGAAAAAAACACTTTTTGTACTTGTGATAGTGTTGAAAAATCACTTTTCGCACTTGTGTTGGTGCAGGAAACCACTTTTGCACTTGTATTAGTGTTGAAAATTCACTTTTCGCACTTGTGTTAGTGTTGAAAAACCACTTTTCGCACTTGTGTTGGTGCAGGAAACCACTTTTGCACTTGTATTAATGTGGAAAAAACACTTTTTGCACTTGTGATAGTGTTGAAAAACCACTTTTCGCACTTGTGTTAGTGTTGAAAAACCACTTTTCGCACTTGTGTTAGTGTTGAAAAACCACTTTTCGCACTTGTGTTGGTGCAGGAAACCACTTTTGCACTTGTATTAGTGTGGAAAAACTACTTTTCGCACTTGTGTTAGTGTTGAAAAACCACTTTTCGCACTTGTGTTAGTGTTGAAAAACCACTTTTCGCACTTGTGTTAGTGTTGAAAAACCACTTTTCGCACTTGTGTTGGTGCAGGAAACCACTTTTGCACTTGTATTAGTGTGGAAAAAACACTTTTTGCACTTGTGATAGTGTTGAAAAACCACTTTTCGCACTTGTGTTAGTGTTGAAAAACCACTTTTCGCACTTGTGTTGGTGCAGGAAACCACTTTTGCACTTATATTAGTGTGGAAAAACCACTTTTTGCACTTGTGATAGTGTTGAAAAACCACTTTTCGCACTTGTGTTAGTGTTGAAAAACCACTTTTCGCACATGTGTTAGTGTTGAAAAACCACTTTTCGCACTGGTGTTGGTGCAGGAAACCACTTTTGCACTTGTATTAGTGTGGAAAAACACTTTTTGCACTTGTGATAGTGTTGAAAAACCACTTTTCGCACTTGTGTTAGTGTTGAAAAACCACTTTTCGCACTTGTGTTGGTGCAGGAAACCACTTTTGCACTTGTATTAGTGTGGTAAAAACACTTTTTGCACTTGTGATAGTGTTGAAAAACCACTTTTCGCACTTGTGTTAGTGTTGAAAAACCACTTTTCGCACCTGTGTTAGTGTTGAAAAACCACTTTTCGCACTTGTGTTGGTGCAGGAAACCACTTTTGCACTTGTATTAGTGTGGAAAAAACACTTTTTGCACTTGTGATAGTGTTGAAAAACCACTTTTCGCACTTGTGTTAGTGTTGAAAAACCACTTTTCGCACTTGTGTTGGTGCAGGAAACCACTTTTGCACTTGTATTAGTGTGGTAAAAACACTTTTTGCACTTGTGATAGTGTTGAAAAACCACTTTTCGCACTTGTGTTAGTGTTGAAAAACCACTTTTCGCAATTGTGTTGTTGCAGGAAACCACTTTTGCACTTGTATTAGTGTGGAAAAACCACTTTTCGCATTTGTGTTAGTGTTGAAAAACCACTTTTCGCACTTGTGTTAGTGTTGAAAAACCACTTTTCGCACTTGTGTTGGTGCAGGCAACCACTTTTGCACTTGTATTAGTGTGGAAAAAACACTTTTTGCACTTGTGATAGTGTTGAAAAACCACTTTTCGCACTTGTGTTAGTGTTGAAAAACCACTTTTCGCACTTGTGTTGGTGCAGGAAACCACTTTTGCACTTGTATTAGTGTGGAAAAAACACTTTTTGCACTTGTGATAGTGTTGAAAAACCACTTTTCGCACTTGTGTTAGTGTTGAAAAACCACTTTTCGCACTTGTGTTAGTGTTGAAAAACCACTTTTCGCACTTGTGTTGGTGCAGGAAACCACTTTTGCACTTGTATTAGTGTGGAAAAAACACTTTTTGCACTTGTGATAGTGTTGAAAAACCACTTTTCGCACTTGTGTTAGTGTTGAAAAACCACTTTTCGCACTTGTGTTAGTGTTGAAAAACCACTTTTCGCACTTGTGTTGGTGCAGGAAACCACTTTTGTACTTGTATAAGTGTGGAAAAAACACTTTTTGCACTTGTGATAGTGTTGAAAAACCACATTTCGCACTTGTGTTAGTGTTGAAAAACCACTTTTCGCACTTGTGTTAGTGTTGAAAAACCACTTTTCGCACTTGTGTTGGTGCAGGAAACCACTTTTGCACTTGTATTAGTGTGGAAAAACTACTTTTCGCACTTGTGTTAGTGTTGAAAAACCACTTTTCGCACTTGTGTTAGTGTTGAAAAACCACTTTTCGCACTTGTGTTAGTGTTGAAAAACCACTTTTCGCACTTGTGTTGGTGCAGGAAACCACTTTTGCACTTGTATTAGTGTGGAAAAACTACTTTTCGCATTTGTGTTAGTGTTGAAAAACCACTTTTCGCACTTGTGTTAGTGTTGAAAAACCACTTTTCGCACTTGTGTTAGTGTTGAAAAACCACTTTTCGCACTTGTGTTGGTGCGGGAAACCACTTTTGCACTTGTATTAGTGTGGAAAAAACACTTTTTGCACTTGTGATAGTGTTGAAAAACCACTTTTCGCACTTGTGTTAGTGTTGAAAAACCACTTTTCGCACTTGTGTTGGTGCAGGAAACCACTTTTGCACTTGTATTAGTGTGGAAAAACCACTTTTCGCACTTGTGTTAGTGTTGAAAAACCACTTTTCGCACTTGTGTTATTGTTGAAAAACCACTTTTCGCACTTGTGTTGGTGCAGGAAACCACTTTTGCACTTGTATAAGTGTGGAAAAACCACTTTTCGCACTTGTGTTAGTGTTGAAAAATCTCTTTTCGCACTCGTGTTAGTGTTGAAAAACCACTTTTCGCACTTGTGTTGGTGCAGGAAACCACTTTTGCACTTGTATTAGTGTGAAAAAAAACACTTTTTGTACTTGTGATAGTGTTGAAAAATCACTTTTCGCACTTGTGTTGGTGCAGGAAACCACTTTTGCACTTGTATTAGTGTTGAAAATTCACTTTTCGCACTTGTGTTAGTGTTGAAAAACCACTTTTCGCACTTGTGTTGGTGCAGGAAACCACTTTTGCACTTGTATTAATGTGGAAAAAACACTTTTTGCACTTGTGATAGTGTTGAAAAACCACTTTTCGCACTTGTGTTAGTGTTGAAAAACCACTTTTCGCACTTGTGTTAGTGTTGAAAAACCACTTTTCGCACTTGTGTTGGTGCAGGAAACCACTTTTGCACTTGTATTAGTGTGGAAAAACTACTTTTCGCACTTGCGTTAGTGTTGAAAAACCACTTTTCGCACTTGTGTTAGTGTTGAAAAACCACTTTTCGCACTTGTGTTAGTGTTGAAAAACCACTTTTCGCACTTGTGTTGGTGCAGGAAACCACTTTTGCACTTGTATTAGTGTGGAAAAAACACTTTTTGCACTTGTGATAGTGTTGAAAAACCACTTTTCGCACTTGTGTTAGTGTTGAAAAACCACTTTTCGCACTTGTGTTGGTGCAGGAAACCACTTTTGCACTTGTATTAGTGTGGAAAAACCACTTTTCACACTTGTGTTAGTGTTGAAAAACCACTTTTCGCACTTGTGTTATTGTTGAAAAAACACTTTTCGCACTTGTGTTGGTGCAGGAAACCACTTTTGCACTTGTATAAGTGTGGAAAAACCACTTTTCGCACTTGTGTTAGTGTTGAAAAATCACTTTTCGCACTTGTGTTAGTGTTGAAAAACCACTTTTCGCACTTGTGTTGGTGCAGGAAACCACTTTTGCAATTATATTAGTGTGGAAAAACCACTTTTTGCACTTGTGATAGTGTTGAAAAACCACTTTTCGCACTTGTGTTAGTGTTGAAAAACCACTTTTCGCACATGTGTTAGTGTTGAAAAACCACTTTTCGCACTGGTGTTGGTGCAGGAAACCACTTTTGCACTTGTATTAGTGTGGAAAAACACTTTTTGCACTTGTGATAGTGTTGAAAAACCACTTTTCGCACTTGTGTTAGTGTTGAAAAACCACTTTTCGCACTTGTGTTGGTGCAGGAAACCACTTTTGCACTTGTATTAGTGTGGTAAAAACACTTTTTGCACTTGTGATAGTGTTGAAAAACCACTTTTCGCACTTGTGTTAGTGTTGAAAAACCACTTTTCGCACCTGTGTTAGTGTTGAAAAACCACTTTTCGCACTTGTGTTGGTGCAGGAAACCACTTTTGCACTTGTATTAGTGTGGAAAAACCACTTTTCGCACTTGTGTTAGTGTTGAAAAACCACTTTTTGCACTTGTGTTATTGTTGAAAAACCACTTTTCGCACTTGTGTTGGTGCAGGAAACCACTTTTGCACTTGTATAAGTGTGGAAAAACCACTTTTCGCACTTGTGTTAGTGTTGAAAAATCTCTTTTCGCACTCGTGTTAGTGTTGAAAAACCACTTTTCGCACTTGTGTTGGTGCGGGAAACCACTTTTGCACTTGTATTAGTGTGGAAAAAACACTTTTTGCACTTGTGATAGTGTTGAAAAACCACTTTTCGCACTTGTGTTAGTGTTGAAAAACCACTTTTCGCACTTGTGTTGGTGCAGGAAACCACTTTTGCACTTGTATTAGTGTGGAAAAACCACTTTTCGCACTTGTGTTAGTGTTGAAAAACCACTTTTCGCACTTGTGTTATTGTTGAAAAACCACTTTTCGCACTTGTGTTGGTGCAGGAAACCACTTTTGCACTTGTATAAGTGTGGAAAAACCACTTTTCGCACTTGTGTTAGTGTTGAAAAATCTCTTTTCGCACTCGTGTTAGTGTTGAAAAACCACTTTTCGCACTTGTGTTGGTGCAGGAAACCACTTTTGCACTTGTATTAGTGTGGGAAAAAACACTTTTTGTACTTGTGATAGTGTTGAAAAATCACTTTTCGCACTTGTATTAGTGTTGAAAAACCACTTTTCGCACTTGTGTTGGTGCAGGAAACCACTTTTGCACTTGTATTAGTGTGGTAAAAACACTTTTTGCACTTGTGATAGTGTTGAAAAACCACTTTTCGCACTTGTGTTAGTGTTGAAAAACCACTTTTCGCACCTGTGTTAGTGTTGAAAAACCACTTTTCGCACTTGTGTTGGTGCAGGAAACCACTTTTGCACTTGTATTAGTGTGGAAAAACACTTTTTGCACTTGTGATAGTGTTGAAAAACCACTTTTCGCACTTGTGTTAGTGTTGAAAAACCACTTTTCGCACTTGTGTTGGTGCAGGAAACCACTTTTGCACTTGTATTAGTGTGGTAAAAACACTTTTTGCACTTGTGATAGTGTTGAAAAACCACTTTTCGCACTTGTGTTAGTGTTGAAAAACCACTTTTCGCACCTGTGTTAGTGTTGAAAAACCACTTTTCGCACTTGTGTTGGTGCAGGAAACCACTTTTGCACTTGTATTAGTGTGGAAAAAACACTTTTTGCACTTGTGATAGTGTTGAAAAACCACTTTTCGCACTTGTGTTAGTGTTGAAAAACCACTTTTCGCACTTGTGTTGGTGCAGGAAACCACTTTTGCACTTGTATTAGTGTGGTAAAAACACTTTTTGCACTTGTGATAGTGTTGAAAAACCACTTTTCGCACTTGTGTTAGTGTTGAAAAACCACTTTTCGCAATTGTGTTGTTGCAGGAAACCACTTTTGCACTTGTATTAGTGTGGAAAAACCACTTTTCGCATTTGTGTTAGTGTTGAAAAACCACTTTTCGCACTTGTGTTAGTGTTGAAAAACCACTTTTCGCACTTGTGTTGGTGCAGGCAACCACTTTTGCACTTGTATTAGTGTGGAAAAAACACTTTTTGCACTTGTGATAGTGTTGAAAAACCACTTTTCGCACTTGTGTTAGTGTTGAAAAACCACTTTTCGCACTTGTGTTGGTGCAGGAAA
>NW_027617448.1:0-116790 GCF_964187855.1 Myxine glutinosa
CCACTTTTGCACTTGTATTAGTGTGGAAAAAACACTTTTTGCACTTGTGATAGTGTTGAAAAACCACTTTTCGCACTTGTGTTAGTGTTGAAAAACCACTTTTCGCACTTGTGTTGGTGTAGGAAACCACTTTTGCACTTGTATTAGTGTGGAAAAACCACTTTTCGCACTTGTGTTAGTGTTGAAAAACCACTTTTCGCACTTGTGTTAGTGTTGAAAAACCACTTTTCGCACTTGTGTTGGTGCAGCAAACCACTTTTGCACTTGTATTAGTGTGGAAAAAACACTTTTTGCACTTGTGATAGTGTTGAAAAACCACTTTTCGCACTTGTGTTAGTGTTGAAAAACCACTTTTCGCACTTGTGTTAGTATTGAAAAACTACTTTTCGCACTTGTGTTGGTGCAGGAAACCACTTTTGCACTTGTATTAGTGTGGAAAAAACACTTTTAGCACTTGTGTTAGTGTTGAAAAACCACTTTTCGCACTTGTGTTAGTGTTGAAAAACCACTTTTCGCACTTGTGTTGGTGCAGGAAACCACTTTTGCACTTGTATTAGTGTGGAAAAAACACTTTTTGCACTTGTGATAGTGTTGAAAAACCACTTTTCGCACTTGTGTTAGTGTTGAAAAACCACTTTTCGCACTTATGTTAGTGTTGAAAAACCACTTTTCGCACTTGTGTTGGTGCAGGAAACCACTTTTGCACTTGTATTAGTGTGGAAAAAACACTTTTCGCACTTGTGTTAGTGTTGAAAAATCACTTTTCGCACTTGTGTTAGTGTTGAAAAACCACTTTTCACACTTGTGTTGGTGCAGGAAACCACTTTTGCACTTGTGTTAGTGTGGAAAAACCACTTTTCGCACTTGTGTTAGTGTTGAAAAACCACTTTTCGCACTTGTGTTAGTGTTGAAAAACCACTTTTCGCACTTGTGTTGGTGCAGGAAACCACTTTTGCACTTGCATTAGTGTGGAAAAAACACTTTTTGCACTTGTGATAGTGTTGAAAAACCACTTTTTGCACTTGTGTTAGTGTTGAAAAACCACTTTTCGCACTTGTGTTGGTGCAGGAAACCACTTTTGCACTTGTATTAGTGTGGTAAAACCACTTTTCGCACTTGTGTTAGTGTTGAAAAACCACTTTTCGCACTTGTGTTAGTGTTGAAAAACCACTTTTCGCACTTGTGTTGGTGCAGGAAACCACTTTTGCACTTGTATTAGTGTGGAAAAAACACTTTTTGCACTTGTGATAGTGTTGAAAAACCACTTTTCGCACTTGTGTTAGTGTTGAAAAACTACTTTTCGCACTTGTGTTAGTGTTGAAAAACCACTTTTCGCACTTGTGTTGGTGCAGGAAACACTTTTGCACTTGTATTAGTGTGGAAAAAACACTTTTTGCACTTGTGATAGTGTTGAAAAACCACTTTTTGCACTTGTGTTAGTGTTGAAAAACCACTTTTCGCACTTGTGTTGGTGCAGGAAACCACTTTTGCACTTGTATTAGTGTGGAAAAAACACTTTTTGCACTTGTGATAGTGTTGAAAAACCACTTTTCGTACTTGTGTTAGTGTTGAAAAACCACTTTTCGCACTTGTGTTGGTGCAGGAAACCACTTTTGCACTTGTATTAGTGTGGAAAACCACTTTTCGCACTTGTGTTAGTGTTGAAAAAACACTTTTCGCACTTGTGTTGGTGCAGGAAACCACTTTTGCACTTGTATTAGTGTGGAAAAAACACTTTTTGCACTTGTGATAGTGTTGAAAAACCACTTTTCGCAATGGTTTTAGTGTTGAAAAACCACTTTTCGCACTTGTGTTGTTGCCGGAAACCACTTTTGCACTTGTATTAGTGTGGAAAAAACAGTTTTTGCACTTGTGATAGTGTTGAAAAACCACTTTTCGCACTTGTGTTAGTGTTGAAAAACCACTTTTCGCACTTGTGTTAGTGTGGAAAAAACACTTTTTGCACTTGTGATAGTGTTGAAAAACCACTTTTCGCACTTGTGTTAGTGTTGAAAAACCACTTTTCGCACTTGTGTTTGTGCAGGAAACCACTTTTCGCACTTGTGTTGGTGCAGGAAACCACTTTTGCACTTGTATTAGTGTGGAAAAATCACTTTTCGCACTTGTGTTAGTGTTGAAAAACCACTTTTCGCACTTGTGTTAGTGTTGAAAAACCACTTTTCGCACTTGTGTTAGTGTTGAAAAAACACTTTTCGCACTTGTGTTAGTGTTGAAAAACCACTTTTCTCACTTGTGTTGGTGCAGGAAACCACTTTTGCACTTGTATTAGTGTGGAAAAACCACTTTTCGCACTTGTGTTAGTGTTGAAAAACCACTTTTCGCACTTGTGTTAGTGTTGAAAAACCACTTTTCGCACTTGTGTTGGTGCAGGAAACCACTTTTGCACTTGTATTAGTGTGGAAAACACACTTTTTGCACTTGTGATAGTGTTGAAAAACCACTTTTCGCACTTGTGTTAGTGTTGAAAAACCACTTTTCGCACTTGTGTTAGTGTTGAAAAACCACTTTTCGCACTTGTGTTGGTGCAGGAAACCACTTTTGCACTTGTATTAGTGTGGAAAAAACACTTTTTGCACTTGTGATAGTGTTGAAAAACCACTTTTCGCACTTGTGTTAGTGTTGAAAAACCACTTTTCGCACTTGTGTTGGTGTAGGAAACCACTTTTGCACTTGTATTAGTGTGGAAAAACCACTTTTCGCACTTGTGTTAGTGTTGAAAAACCACTTTTCGCACTTGTGTTAGTGTTGAAAAACCACTTTTCGCACTTGTGTTGGTGCAGTAAACCACTTTTGCACTTGTATTAGTGTGGAAAAAACACTTTTCGCACTTGTGTTAGTGTTGAAAAACCACTTTTCGCACTTGTGTTAGTGTTGAAAAACCACTTTTCGCACTTGTGTTGGTGCAGGAAACCACTTTTGCACTTGTGTTGGTGCAGGAAACCACTTTTGCACTTGTATTAGTGTGGAAAAAACACTTTTTGCACTTGTGATAGTGTTGAAAAACCCCTTTTAGCACTTGTGTTAGTGTTGAAAAACCACTTTTCGCACTTGTGTTGGTGCAGTAAACCACTTTTGCACTTGTATTAGTGTGGAAAAAACACTTTTTGCACTTGTGATAGTGTTGAAAAACCACTTTTCGCACTTGTGTTAGTGTTGAAAAACCACTTTTCGCACTTGTGTTGGTGTAGGAAACCACTTTTGCACTTGTATTAGTGTGGAAAAACCACTTTTCGCACTTGTGTTAGTGTTGAAAAACCACTTTTCGCACTTGTGTTAGTGTTGAAAAACCACTTTTCGCACTTGTGTTGGTGCAGCAAACCACTTTTGCACTTGTATTAGTGTGGAAAAAACACTTTTTGCACTTGTGATAGTGTTGAAAAACCACTTTTCGCACTTGTGTTAGTGTTGAAAAACCACTTTTCGCACTTGTGTTAGTATTGAAAAACTACTTTTCGCACTTGTGTTGGTGCAGGAAACCACTTTTGCACTTGTATTAGTGTGGAAAAAACACTTTTAGCACTTGTGTTAGTGTTGAAAAACCACTTTTCGCACTTGTGTTAGTGTTGAAAAACCACTTTTCGCACTTGTGTTGGTGCAGGAAACCACTTTTGCACTTGTATTAGTGTGGAAAAAACACTTTTTGCACTTGTGATAGTGTTGAAAAACCACTTTTTGCACTTGTGTTAGTGTTGAAAAACCACTTTTCGCACTTATGTTAGTGTTGAAAAACCACTTTTCGCACTTGTGTTGGTGCAGGAAACCACTTTTGCACTTGTATTAGTGTGGAAAAAACACTTTTCGCACTTGTGTTAGTGTTGAAAAATCACTTTTCGCACTTGTGTTAGTGTTGAAAAACCACTTTTCACACTTGTGTTGGTGCAGGAAACCACTTTTGCACTTGTGTTAGTGTGGAAAAACCACTTTTCGCACTTGTGTTAGTGTTGAAAAACCACTTTTCGCACTTGTGTTAGTGTTGAAAAACCACTTTTCGCACTTGTGTTGGTGCAGGAAACCACTTTTGCACTTGCATTAGTGTGGAAAAAACACTTTTTGCACTTGTGATAGTGTTGAAAAACCACTTTTTGCACTTGTGTTAGTGTTGAAAAACCACTTTTCGCACTTGTGTTGGTGCAGGAAACCACTTTTGCACTTGTATTAGTGTGGTAAAACCACTTTTCGCACTTGTGTTAGTGTTGAAAAACCACTTTTCGCACTTGTGTTAGTGTTGAAAAACCACTTTTCGCACTTGTGTTGGTGCAGGAAACCACTTTTGCACTTGTATTAGTGTGGAAAAAACACTTTTTGCACTTGTGATAGTGTTGAAAAACCACTTTTCGCACTTGTGTTAGTGTTGAAAAACTACTTTTCGCACTTGTGTTAGTGTTGAAAAACCACTTTTCGCACTTGTGTTGGTGCAGGAAACACTTTTGCACTTGTATTAGTGTGGAAAAAACACTTTTTGCACTTGTGATAGTGTTGAAAAACCACTTTTCGCACTTGTGTTAGTGTTGAAAAACCACTTTTAGCACTTGTGTTAGTGTTGAAAAACCACTTTTCGCACTTGTGTTGGTGCAGGAAACCACTTTTGCAATTGTATTAGTGTGGAAAAAACACTTTTCGCACTTGTGTTAGTGTTGAAAAACCACTTTTCGCACTTGTGTTAGTGTTGAAAAACCACTTTTCGCACTTGTGTTGGTGCAGGAAACCACTTTTGCACTTGTATTAGTGTGGAAAAACCACTTTTCGCACTTGTGTTAGTGTTGAAAAACCACTTTTCGCACTTGTGTTAGTGTTGAAAAACCACTTTTCGCACTTGTGTTGGTGCAGGAAACCACTTTTGCACTTGTATTAGTGTGGAAAAAACACTTTTTGCACTTGTGATAGTGTTGAAAAACCACTTTTCGCACTTGTGTTAGTGTTGAAAAACCACTTTTCGCACTTGTGTTGGTGCAGGAAACCACTTTTGCACTTGTATTAGTGTGGAAAAACCACTTTTCACACTTGTGTTAGTGTTGAAAAACCACTTTTTGCACTTGTGTTAGTGTTGAAAAACCACTTTTCGCACTTGTGTTGGTGCAGGAAACCACTTTTGCACTTGTATTAGTGTGGAAAAAACACTTTTTGCACTTGTGATAGTGTTGAAAAACCACTTTTCGCACTTGTGTTAGTGTTGAAAAACCACTTTTCGCACTTGTGTTAGTGTTGAAAAACCACTTTTCGCACTTGTGTTGGTGCAGGAAACCACTTTTGCACTTGTATTAGTGTGGAAAAAACACTTTTTGCACTTGTGATAGTGTTGAAAAACCACTTTTCGCACTTGTGTTAGTGTTGAAAAACCACTTTTAGCACTTGTGTTAGTGTTGAAAAACCACTTTTCGCACTTGTGTTGGTGCAGGAAACCACTTTTGCACTTGTATTAGTGTGGAAAAAACACTTTTTGCACTTGTGATAGTGTTGAAAAACCCCTTTTCGCACTTGTGTTAGTGTTGAAAAACCACTTTTCGCACTTGTGTTGGTGCAGGAAACCACTTTTGCACTTGTATTAGTGTGGAAAAAACACTTTTTGCACTTGTGATAGTGTTGAAAAACCACTTTTCGCACTTGTGTTAGTGTTGAAAAACCACTTTTCGCACTTGTGTTGGTGTAGGAAACCACTTTTGCACTTGTATTAGTGTGGAAAAACCACTTTTCGCACTTGTGTTAGTGTTGAAAAACCACTTTTCGCACTTGTGTTAGTGTTGAAAAACCACTTTTCACACTTGTGTTGGTGCAGCAAACCACTTTTGCACTTGTATTAGTGTGGAAAAAACACTTTTTGCACTTGTGATCGTGTTGAAAAACCACTTTTCGCACTTGTGTTATTGTTGAAAAACCACTTTTCGCACTTGTGTTAGTGTTGAAAAACTACTTTTCGCACTTGTGTTGGTGCAGGAAACCACTTTTGCACTTGTATTAGTGTGGAAAAAACACTTTTCGCACTTGTGTTAGTGTTGAAAAACCACTTTTCGCACTTGTGTAAGTGTTGAAAAACCACTTTTCGCACTTGTGTTGGTGCAGGAAACCACTTTTGCACTTGTATTAGTGTGGAAAAAACACTTTTTGCACTTGTGATAGTGTTGAAAAACCACTTTTCGCACTTGTGTTAGTGTTGAAAAACCACTTTTCGCACTTGTGTTAGTGTTGAAAAACCACTTTTCGCACTTGTGTTGGTGCAGTAAACCACTTTTGCACTTGTATTAGTGTGGAAAAACCACTTTTCGCACTTGTGTTAGTGTTGAAAAACCACTTTTCGCACTTGTGTTAGTGTTGAAAAACCACTTTTCGCACTTGTGTTGGTGCAGGAAACCACTTTTGCACTTGTATTAGTGTGGAAAAAACACTTTTTGCACTTGTGATAGTGTTGAAAAACCACTTTTCGCACTTGTGTTAGTGTTGAAAAACCACTTTTCGCACTTGTATTAGTGTTGAAAAAGCACATTTCGCACTTGTGTTGGTGCAGTAAACCACTTTTGCACTTGTATTAGTGTGGAAAAAACACTTTTCGCACTTGTGTTAGTGTTGAAAAACCACTTTTCGCACTTGTGTTAGTGTTGAAAAACCACTTTTCGCACTTGTGTTGGTGCAGGAAACCCCTTTTGCACTTGTGTTGGTGCAGGAAACCACTTTTGCACTTGTATTAGTGTGGAAAAAACACTTTTTGCACTTGTGATAGTGTTGAAAAACCCCTTTTAGCACTTGTGTTAGTGTTGAAAAACCACTTTTCGCACTTGTGTTGGTGCAGGAAACCACTTTTGCACTTGTATTAGTGTGGAAAAAACACTTTTTGCACTTGTGATAGTGTTGAAAAACCACTTTTCGCACTTGTGTTAGTGGTGAAAAACCACTTTTCGCACTTGTGTTGGTGTAGGAAACCACTTTTGCACTTGTATTAGTGTGGAAAAACCACTTTTCGCACTTGTGTTAGTGTTGAAAAACCACTTTTCGCACTTGTGTTAGTGTTGAAAAACCACTTTTCGCACTTGTGTTGGTGCAGGAAACCACTTTTGCACTTGTATTAGTGTGGAAAAAACACTTTTTGCACTTGTGATAGTGTTGAAAAACCACTTTTCGCACTTGTGTTAGTGTTGAAAAACCACTTTTAGCACTTGTGTTAGTGTTGAAAAACCACTTTTCGCACTTGTGTTGGTGCAGGAAACCACTTTTGCACTTGTATAAGTGTGGAAAAAACACTTTTTGCACTTGTGATAGTGTTGAAAAACCACTTTTCGCACTTGTGTTAGTGTTGAAAAACCACTTTTCGCACTTGTGTTGGTGCAGGAAACCACTTTTGCACTTGTATTAGTGTGGAAAAAACACTTTTTGCACTTGTGATAGTGTTGAAAAACCACTTTTCGCACTTGTGTTAGTGTTGAAAAACCACTTTTCGCACTTGTGTTAGTGTTGAAAAACCACTTTTCGCACTTGTGTTGGTGCAGTAAACCACTTTTGCACTTGTATTAGTTTGGAAAAAACACTTTTCGCACTTGTGTTATTGTTGAAAAACCACTTTTGGCACTTGTGTTATTGTTGAAAAACCACTTTTCGCCCTTGTGTTAGTGTTGAAAAACCACTTTTCGCACTTGTGTTGGTGCAGGAAACCACTTTTGCACTTGCATTAGTGTGGAAAAACACTTTTTGAACTTGTGATAGTGTTGAAAAACCACTTTTCGCACTTGTGTTAGTGTTGAAAAACCACTTTTCGCACTTGTGTTGGTGCAGGAAACCACTTTTGCACTTGTATTAGTGTGGAAAAAACACTTTTTGCACTTGTGATAGTGTTGAAAAACCACTTTTTGTCCTTGTGTTAGTGTTGAAAAACCACTTTTCGCACTTGTGTTGGTGCAGGAAACCACTTTTGCACTTGTATTAGTGTGGAAAACCACTTTTCGCACTTGTGTTAGTGTTGAAAAACCACTTTTCGCACTTGTGTTGGTGCAGGAAACCACTTTTGCACTTGTATTAGTGTGGAAAAAACACTTTTTGCACTTGTGATAGTGTTGAAAAACCACTTTTCGCAATGGTTTTAGTGTTGAAAAACCACTTTTCGCACTTGTGTTGTTGCCGGAAACCACTTTTGCACTTGTATTAGTGTGGAAAAACCACTTTTCGCACTTGTGTTAGTGTTGAAAAACCACTTTTCGCACTTGTGTTGGTGCAGTAAACCACTTTTGCACTTGTATTAGTGTGGAAAAACCACTTTTCGCACTTGTGTTAGTGTTGAAAAACCACTTTTCGCACTTGTGTTAGTGTTGAAAAACCACTTTTCGCACTTGTGTTGGTGCAGGAAACCACTTTTGCACTTGTATTAGTGTGGAAAAAACACTTTTTGCACTTGTGATAGTGTTGAAAAACCACTTTTCGCACTTGTGTTAGTGTTGAAAAACCACTTTTCGCACTTGTGTTAGTGTTGAAAAACCACTTTTCGCACTTGTGTTGGTGCAGGAAACCACTTTTGCACTTGCATTAGTGTGGAAAAAACACTTTTTGCACTTGTGATAGTGTTGAAAAACCACTTTTCGCACTTGTGTTAGTGTTGAAAAACCACTTTTCGCACTTGTGTTGGTGCAGGAAACCACTTTTGCACTTGTATTAGTGTGGTAAAACCACTTTTCGCACTTGTGTTAGTGTTGAAAAACCACTTTTCGCACTTGTGTTAGTGTTGAAAAACCACTTTTCGCACTTGTGTTGGTGCAGGAAACCACTTTTGCACTTGTATTAGTGTGGAAAAAACACTTTTTGCACTTGTGATAGTGTTGAAAAACCACTTTTCGCACTTGTGTTAGTGTTGAAAAACTACTTTTCGCACTTGTGTTAGTGTTGAAAAACCACTTTTCGCACTTGTGTTGGTGCAGGAAACCACTTTTGCACTTGTATTAGTGTGGAAAAAACACTTTTTGCACTTGTGATAGTGTTGAAAAACCACTTTTCGCACTTGTGTTAGTGTTGAAAAACCACTTTTAGCACTTGTGTTAGTGTTGAAAAACCACTTTTCGCACTTGTGTTGGTGCAGGAAACCACTTTTGCAATTGTATTAGTGTGGAAAAAACACTTTTCGCACTTGTGTTAGTGTTGAAAAACCACTTTTCGCACTTGTGTTAGTGTTGAAAAACCACCTTTCGCACTTGTGTTGGTGCAGGAAACCACTTTTGCACTTGTATTAGTGTGGAAAAACCACTTTTCGCACTTGTGTTAGTGTTGAAAAACCACTTTTCGCACTTGTGTTGGTGCAGGAAACCACTTTTGCACTTGTATTAGTGTGGAAAAAACACTTTTTGCACTTGTGATAGTGTTGAAAAACCACTTTTCGCACTTGTGTTAGTGTTGAAAAACCACTTTTCGCACTTGTGTTGGTGCAGGAAACCACTTTTGCACTTGTATTAGTGTGGAAAAACCACTTTTCACACTTGTGTTAGTGTTGAAAAACCACTTTTCGCACTTGTGTTAGTGTTGAAAAACCACTTTTCGCACTTGTGTTGGTGCAGGAAACCACTTTTGCACTTGTATTAGTGTGGAAAAACCACTTTTTGCACTTGTGATAGTGTTGAAAAACCACTTTTCGCACTTGTGTTAGTGTTGAAAAACCACTTTTCGCACTTGTGTTAGTGTTGAAAAACCACTTTTCGCACTTGTGTTGGTGCAGGAAACCACTTTTGCACTTGTATTAGTGTGGAAAAAACACTTTTTGCACTTGTGATAGTGTTGAAAAACCACTTTTCGCACTTGTGTTAGTGTTGAAAAACCACTTTTAGCACTTGTGTTAGTGTTGAAAAACCACTTTTCGCACTTGTGTTGGTGCAGGAAACCACTTTTGCACTTGTATTAGTGTGGAAAAAACACTTTTTGCACTTGTGATAGTGTTGAAAAACCCCTTTTCGCACTTGTGTTAGTGTTGAAAAACCACTTTTCGCACTTGTGTTGGTGCAGGAAACCACTTTTGCACTTGTATTAGTGTGGAAAAAACACTTTTTGCACTTGTGATAGTGTTGAAAAAGCACTTTTCGCACTTGTGTTAGTGTTGAAAAACCACTTTTCGCACTTGTGTTGGTGTAGGAAACCACTTTTGCACTTGTATTAGTGTGGAAAAACCACTTTTCGCACTTGTGTTAGTGTTGAAAAACCACTTTTCGCACTTGTGTTAGTGTTGAAAAACCACTTTTCACACTTGTGTTGGTGCAGCAAACCACTTTTGCACTTGTATTAGTGTGGAAAAAACACTTTTTGCACTTGTGATCGTGTTGAAAAACCACTTTTCGCACTTGTGTTAGTGTTGAAAAACCACTTTTCGCACTTGTGTTAGTGTTGAAAAACTACTTTTCGCACTTGTGTTGGTGCAGGAAACCACTTTTGCACTTGTATTAGTGTGGAAAAAACACTTTTCGCACTTGTGTTAGTGTTGAAAAACCACTTTTCGCACTTGTGTAAGTGTTGAAAAACCACTTTTCGCACTTGTGTTGGTGCAGGAAACCACTTTTGCACTTGTATTAGTGTGGAAAAAACACTTTTTGCACTTGTGATAGTGTTGAAAAACCACTTTTCGCACTTGTGTTAGTGTTGAAAAACCACTTTTCGCACTTGTGTTAGTGTTGAAAAACCACTTTTCGCACTTGTGTTGGTGCAGTAAACCACTTTTGCACTTGTATTAGTGTGGAAAAACCACTTTTCGCACTTGTGTTAGTGTTGAAAAACCACTTTTCGCACTTGTGTTAGTGTTGAAAAACCACTTTTCGCACTTGTGTTGGTGCAGGAAACCACTTTTGCACTTGTATTAGTGTGGAAAAAACACTTTTTGCACTTGTGATAGTGTTGAAAAACCACTTTTCGCACTTGTGTTCGTGTTGAAAAACCACTTTTCGCACTTGTATTAGTGTTGAAAAAGCACATTTCGCACTTGTGTTGGTGCAGTAAACCACTTTTGCACTTGTATTAGTGTGGAAAAAACACTTTTCGCACTTGTGTTAGTGTTGAAAAACCACTTTTCGCACTTGTGTTAGTGTTGAAAAACCACTTTTCGCACTTGTGTTGGTGCAGGAAACCCCTTTTGCACTTGTGTTGGTGCAGGAAACCACTTTTGCACTTGTATTAGTGTGGAAAAAACACTTTTTGCACTTGTGATAGTGTTGAAAAACCCCTTTTAGCACTTGTGTTAGTGTTGAAAAACCACTTTTCGCACTTGTGTTGGTGCAGGAAACCACTTTTGCACTTGTATTAGTGTGGAAAAAACACTTTTTGCACTTGTGATAGTGTTGAAAAACCACTTTTCGCACTTGTGTTAGTGGTGAAAAACCACTTTTCGCACTTGTGTTGGTGTAGGAAACCACTTTTGCACTTGTATTAGTGTGGAAAAACCACTTTTCGCACTTGTGTTAGTGTTGAAAAACCACTTTTCGCACTTGTGTTAGTGTTGAAAAACCACTTTTCGCACTTGTGTTGGTGCAGGAAACCACTTTTGCACTTGTATTAGTGTGGAAAAAACACTTTTTGCACTTGTGATAGTGTTGAAAAACCACTTTTCGCACTTGTGTTAGTGTTGAAAAACCACTTTTAGCACTTGTGTTAGTGTTGAAAAACCACTTTTCGCACTTGTGTTGGTGCAGGAAACCACTTTTGCACTTGTATAAGTGTGGAAAAAACACTTTTTGCACTTGTGATAGTGTTGAAAAACCACTTTTCGCACTTGTGTTAGTGTTGAAAAACCACTTTTCGCACTTGTGTTGGTGCAGGAAACCACTTTTGCACTTGTATTAGTGTGGAAAAAACACTTTTTGCACTTGTGATAGTGTTGAAAAACCACTTTTCGCACATGTGTTAGTGTTGAAAAACCACTTTTCGCACTTGTGTTAGTGTTGAAAAACCACTTTTCGCACTTGTGTTGGTGCAGTAAACCACTTTTGCACTTGTATTAGTTTGGAAAAAACACTTTTCGCACTTGTGTTATTGTTGAAAAACCACTTTTGGCACTTGTGTTAGTGTTGAAAAACCACTTTTCGCCCTTGTGTTAGTGTTGAAAAACCACTTTTCGCACTTGTGTTGGTGCAGGAAACCACTTTTGCACTTGCATTAGTGTGGAAAAAACACTTTTTGCACTTGTGATAGTGTTGAAAAACCACTTTTCGCACTTGTGTTAGTGTTGAAAAACCACTTTTCGCACTTGTGTTGGTGCAGGAAACCACTTTTGCACTTGTATTAGTGTGGAAAAAACACTTTTTGCACTTGTGATAGTGTTGAAAAACCACTTTTCGTACTTGTGTTAGTGTTGAAAAACCACTTTTCGCACTTGTGTTGGTGCAGGAAACCACTTTTGCACTTGTATTAGTGTGGAAAACCACTTTTCGCACTTGTGTTAGTGTTGAAAAACCACTTTTCGCACTTGTGTTGGTGCAGGAAACCACTTTTGCACTTGTATTAGTGTGGAAAAAACACTTTTTGCACTTGTGATAGTGTTGAAAAACCACTTTTCGCAATGGTTTTAGTGTTGAAAAACCACTTTTCGCACTTGTGTTGTTGCCGGAAACCACTTTTGCACTTGTATTAGTGTGGAAAAACCACTTTTCGCACTTGTGTTAGTGTTGAAAAACCACTTTTCGCACTTGTGTTGGTGCAGTAAACCACTTTTGCACTTGTATTAGTGTGGAAAAACCACTTTTCGCACTTGTGTTAGTGTTGAAAAACCACTTTTCGCACTTGTGTTAGTGTTGAAAAACCACTTTTCGCACTTGTGTTGGTGCAGGAAACCACTTTTGCACTTGTATTAGTGTGGAAAAAACACTTTTTGCACTTGTGATAGTGTTGAAAAACCACTTTTCGCACTTGTGTTAGTGTTGAAAAACCACTTTTCGCACTTGTGTTAGTGTTGAAAAACCACTTTTGCACTTGCATTAGTGTGGAAAAAACACTTTTTGCACTTGTGATAGTGTTGAAAAACCACTTTTCGCACTTGTGTTAGTGTTGAAAAACCACTTTTCGCACTTGTGTTGGTGCAGGAAACCACTTTTGCACTTGTATCAGTGTGGTAAAACCACTTTTCGCACTTGTGTTAGTGTTGAAAAACCACTTTTCGCACTTGTGTTAGTGTTGAAAAACCACTTTTCGCACTTGTGTTGGTGCAGGAAACCACTTTTGCACTTGTATTAGTGTGGAAAAAACACTTTTTGCACTTGTGATAGTGTTGAAAAACCACTTTTCGCACTTGTGTTAGTGTTGAAAAACTACTTTTCGCACTTGTGTTAGTGTTGAAAAACCACTTTTCGCACTTGTGTTGGTGCAGGAAACCACTTTTGCACTTGTATTAGTGTGGAAAAAACACTTTTTGCACTTGTGATAGTGTTGAAAAACCACTTTTCGCACTTGTGTTAGTGTTGAAAAACCACTTTTAGCACTTGTGTTAGTGTTGAAAAACCACTTTTCGCACTTGTGTTGGTGCAGGAAACCACTTTTGCAATTGTATTAGTGTGGAAAAAACACTTTTCGCACTTGTGTTAGTGTTGAAAAACCACTTTTCGCACTTGTGTTAGTGTTGAAAAACCACCTTTCGCACTTGTGTTGGTGCAGGAAACCACTTTTGCACTTGTGATAGTGTTGAAAAACCACTTTTCGCACTTGTGTTAGTGTTGAAAAACCACTTTTCGCACTTGTGTTAGTGTTGAAAAACCACTTTTCGCACTTGTGTTGGTGCAGGAAACCACTTTTGCACTTGTATTAGTGTGGAAAAAACACTTTTTGCACTTGTGATAGTGTTGAAAAACCACTTTTCGCACTTGTGTTAGTGTTGAAAAACCACTTTTCGCACTTGTGTTGGTGTAGGAAACCACTTTTGCACTTGTATTAGTGTGGAAAAACCACTTTTCGCACTTGTGTTAGTGTTGAAAAACCACTTTTCGCACTTGTGTTAGTGTTGAAAAACCACTTTTCGCACTTGTGTTGGTGCAGTAAACCACTTTTGCACTTGTATTAGTGTGGAAAAAACACTTTTCGCACTTGTGTTCGTGTTGAAAAACCACTTTTCGCACTTGTGTTAGTGT
This sequence comes from Myxine glutinosa, assembly GCF_964187855.1. Taxonomy (NCBI): domain Eukaryota; kingdom Metazoa; phylum Chordata; class Myxini; order Myxiniformes; family Myxinidae; genus Myxine; species Myxine glutinosa. The sequence continues at coordinate 14,079 of NW_027617448.1, forward strand.
TGAAAAACCACTTTTCGCACTTGTGTTGGTGCAGGAAACCACTTTTGCACTTGTATTAGTGTGGAAAAAACACTTTTTGCACTTGTGATAGTGTTGAAAAACCACTTTTCGCACTTGTGGTAGTGTTGAAAAACCACTTTTCGCACTTGTATTAGTGTTGAAAAAGCACATTTCGCACTTGTGTTGGTGCAGTAAACCACTTTTGCACTTGTATTAGTGTGGAAAAAACACTTTTCGCACTTGTGTTAGTGTTGAAAAACCACTTTTCGCACTTGTGTTAGTGTTGAAAAACCCCTTTTCGCACTTGTGTTAGTGTTGAAAAACCACTTTTCGCACTTGTGTTGGTGCAGGAAACCCCTTTTGCACTTGTGTTGGTGCAGGAAACCACTTTTGCACTTGTATTAGTGTGGAAAAAACACTTTTTGCACTTGTGATAGTGTTGAAAAACCCCTTTTAGCACTTGTGTTAGTGTTGAAAAACCACTTTTCGCACTTGTGTTGGTGCAGGAAACCACTTTTGCACTTGTATTAGTGTGGAAAAAACACTTTTTGCACTTGTGATAGTGTTGAAAAACCACTTTTCGCACTTGTGTTAGTGTTGAAAAACCACTTTTCGCACTTGTGTTGGTGTAGGAAACCACTTTTGCACTTGTATTAGTGTGGAAAAACCACTTTTCGCACTTGTGTTAGTGTTGAAAAACCACTTTTCGCACTTGTGTTAGTGTTGAAAAACCACTTTTCGCACTTGTGTTGGTGCAGGAAACCACTTTTGCACTTGTATTAGTGTGGAAAAAACACTTTTTGCACTTGTGATAGTGTTGAAAAACCACTTTTCGCACTTGTGTTAGTGTTGAAAAACCACTTTTAGCACTTGTGTTAGTGTTGAAAAACCACTTTTCGCACTTGTGTTGGTGCAGGAAACCACTTTTGCACTTGTATTAGTGTGGAAAAAACACTTTTTGCACTTGTGATAGTGTTGAAAAACCACTTTTCGCACTTGTGTTAGTGTTGAAAAACCACTTTTCGCACTTGTGTTGGTGCAGGAAACCACTTTTGCACTTGTATTAGTGTGGAAAAAACACTTTTTGCACTTGTGATAGTGTTGAAAAACCACTTTTCGCACTTGTGTTAGTGTTGAAAAACCACTTTTCGCACTTGTGTTAGTGTTGAAAAACCACTTTTCGCACTTGTGTTGGTGCAGTTAACCACTTTTGCACTTGTATTAGTTTGGAAAAAACACTTTTCGCACTTGTGTTATTGTTGAAAAACCACTTTTGGCACTTGTGTTAGTGTTGAAAAACCACTTTTCGCCCTTGTGTTAGTGTTGAAAAACCACTTTTCGCACTTGTGTTGGTGCAGGAAACCACTTTTGCACTTGCATTAGTGTGGAAAAAACACTTTTTGCACTTGTGATAGTGTTGAAAAACCACTTTTCGCACTTGTGTTAGTGTTGAAAAACCACTTTTCGCACTTGTGTTGGTGCAGGAAACCACTTTTGCACTTGTATTAGTGTGGAAAAAACACTTTTTGCACTTGTGATAGTGTTGAAAAACCACTTTTCGTACTTGTGTTAGTGTTGAAAAACCACTTTTCGCACTTGTGTTGGTGCAGGAAACCACTTTTGCACTTGTATTAGTGTGGAAAACCACTTTTCGCACTTGTGTTAGTGTTGAAAAACCACTTTTCACACTTGTGTTGGTGCAGGAAACCACTTTTGCACTTGTATTAGTGTGGAAAAAACACTTTTTGCACTTGTGATAGTGTTGAAAAACCACTTTTCGCAATGGTTTTAGTGTTGAAAAACCACTTTTCGCACTTGTGTTGTTGCCGGAAACCACTTTTGCACTTGTATTAGTGTGGAAAAAACAGTTTTTGCACTTGTGATAGTGTTGAAAAACCACTTTTCGCACTTGTGTTAGTGTTGAAAAACCACTTTTCGCACTTGTGTTAGTGTGGAAAAAACACTTTTTGCACTTGTGATAGTGTTGAAAAACCACTTTTCGCACTTGTGTTAGTGTTGAAAAACCACTTTTCGCACTTGTGTTTGTGCAGGAAACCACTTTTCGCACTTGTGTTGGTGCAGGAAACCACTTTTGCACTTGTATTAGTGTGGAAAAATCACTTTTCGCACTTGTGTTAGTGTTGAAAAACCACTTTTCGCACTTGTGTTAGTGTTGAAAAACCACTTTTCCCACTTGTGTTAGTGTTGAAAAACCACTTTTCGCACTTGTGTTAGTGTTGAAAAACCACTTTTCTCACTTGTGTTGGTGCAGGAAACCACTTTTGCACTTGTATTAGTGTGGAAAAACCACTTTTCGCACTTGTGTTAGTGTTGAAAAACCACTTTTCGCACTTGTGTTAGTGTTGAAAAACCACTTTTCGCACTTGTGTTGGTGCAGGAAACCACTTTTGCACTTGTATTAGTGTGGAAAAAACACTTTTTGCACTTGTGATAGTGTTGAAAAACCACTTTTCGCACTTGTGTTAGTGTAGAAAAACCACTTTTAGCACTTGTGTTAGTGTTGAAAAACCACTTTTCGCACTTGTGTTGGTGCAGGAAACCACTTTTGCACTTGTATTAGTGTGGAAAAAACACTTTTTGCACTTGTGATAGTGTTGAAAAACCACTTTTCGCACTTGTGTTAGTGTTGAAAAACCACTTTTCGCACTTGTGTTGGTGCAGGAAACCACTTTTGCACTTGTATTAGTGTGGAAAAAACACTTTTTGCACTTGTGATAGTGTTGAAAAACCACTTTTCGCACTTGTGTTAGTGTTGAAAAACCACTTTTCGCACTTGTGTTAGTGTTGAAAAACCACTTTTCGCACTTGTGTTGGTGCAGTAAACCACTTTTGCACTTGTATTAGTTTGGAAAAAACACTTTTCGCACTTGTGTTATTGTTGAAAAACCACTTTTGGCACTTGTGTTAGTGTTGAAAAACCACTTTTCGCCCTTGTGTTAGTGTTGAAAAACCACTTTTCGCACTTGTGTTGGTGCAGGAAACCACTTTTGCACTTGCATTAGTGTGGAAAAAACACTTTTTGCACTTGTGATAGTGTTGAAAAACCACTTTTCGCACTTGTGTTAGTGTTGAAAAACCACTTTTCGCACTTGTGTTGGTGCAGGAAACCACTTTTGCACTTGTATTAGTGTGGAAAAAACACTTTTTGCACTTGTGATAGTGTTGAAAAACCACTTTTCGTACTTGTGTTAGTGTTGAAAAACCACTTTTCGCACTTGTGTTGGTGCAGGAAACCACTTTTGCACTTGTATTAGTGTGGAAAACCACTTTTCGCACTTGTGTTAGTGTTGAAAAACCACTTTTCGCACTTGTGTTGGTGCAGGAAACCACTTTTGCACTTGTATTAGTGTGGAAAAACCACTTTTCGCACTTGTGTTAGTGTTGAAAAACCACTTTTCGCACTTGTGTTAGTGTTGAAAAACCACTTTTCGCACTTGTGTTGGTGCAGGAAACCACTTTTGCACTTGTATTAGTGTGGAAAAAACACTTTTTGCACTTGTGATAGTGTTGAAAAACCACTTTTCGCACTTGTGTTAGTGTTGAAAAACCACTTTTCGCACTTGTGTTAGTGTTGAAAAACCACTTTTCGCACTTGTGTTGGTGTAGGAAACCACTTTTGCACTTGCATTAGTGTGGAAAAAACACTTTTTGCACTTGTGATAGTGTTGAAAACCACTTTTCGCACTTGTGTTAGTGTTGAAAAACCACTTTTCGCACTTGTGTTGGTGCAGGAAACCACTTTTGCACTTGTATTAGTGTGGTAAAAACACTTTTCGCACTTGTGTTAGTGTTGAAAAACCACTTTTCGCACTTGTGTTAGTGTTGAAAAACCACTTTTCGCACTTGTGTTGGTGCAGGAAACCACTTTTGCACTTGTATTAGTGTGGAAAAAACACTTTTTGCACTTGTGATAGTGTTGAAAAACCACTTTTCGCACTTGTGTTAGTGTTGAAAAACTACTTTTCGCACTTGTGTTAGTGTTGAAAAACCACTTTTCGCACTTGTGTTGGTGCAGGAAACCACTTTTGCACTTGTATTAGTGTGGAAAAAACACTTTTTGCACTTGTGATAGTGTTGAAAAACCACTTTTCGCACTTGTGTTAGTGTTGAAAAACCACTTTTAGCACTTGTGTTAGTGTTGAAAAACCACTTTTCGCACTTGTGTTGGTGCAGGAAACCACTTTTGCAATTGTATTAGTGTGGAAAAAACACTTTTCGCACTTGTGTTAGTGTTGAAAAACCACTTTTCGCACTTGTGTTAGTGTTGAAAAACCACCTTTTGCACTTGTGTTGGTGCAGGAAACCACTTTTGCACTTGTATTAGTGTGGAAAAACCACTTTTCGCACTTGTGTTAGTGTTGAAAAACCACTTTTCGCACTTGTGTTAGTGTTGAAAAACCACTTTTCGCACTTGTGTTGGTGCAGTAAACCACTTTTGCACTTGTATTAGTGTGGAAAAAACACTTTTTGCACTTGTGATAGTGTTGAAAAACCACTTTTCGCACTTGTGTTAGTGTTGAAAAACCACTTTTCGCACTTGTGTTGGTGCAGGAAACCACTTTTGCACTTGTATTAGTGTGGGAAAACCACTTTTCACACTTGTGTTAGTGTTGAAAAACCACTTTTCGCACTTGTGTTAGTGTTGAAAAACCACTTTTCGCACTTGTGTTGGTGCAGGAAACCACTTTTGCACTTGTATTAGTGTGGAAAAACCACTTTTTGCACTTGTGATAGTGTTGAAAAACCACTTTTCGCACTTGTGTTAGTGTTGAAAATAACCACTTTTCGCACTTGTGTTAGTGTTGAAAAACCACTTTTCGCACTTGTGTTGGTGCAGGAAACCACTTTTGCACTTGTATTAGTGTGGAAAAAACACTTTTTGCACTTGTGATAGTGTTGAAAAACCACTTTTCGCACTTGTGTTAGTGTTGAAAAACCACTTTTAGCACTTGTGTTAGTGTTGAAAAACCACTTTTCGCACTTGTGTTGGTGCAGGAAACCACTTTTGCACTTGTATTAGTGTGGAAAAAACACTTTTTGCACTTGTGATAGTGTTGAAAAACCCTTTTCGCACTTGTGTTAGTGTTGAAAAAACCACTTTTCGCACTTGTGTTGGTGCAGGAAACCACTTTTGCACTTGTATTAGTGTGGAAAAAACACTTTTTGCACTTGTGATAGTGTTGAAAAAGCACTTTTCGCACTTGTGTTAGTGTTGAAAAACCACTTTTCGCACTTGTGTTGGTGTAGGAAACCACTTTTGCACTTGTATTAGTGTGGAAAAACCACTTTTCGCACTTGTGTTAGTGTTGAAAAACCACTTTTCGCACTTGTGTTAGTGTTGAAAAACCACTTTTCACACTTGTGTTGGTGCAGCAAACCACTTTTGCACTTGTATTAGTGTGGAAAAAACACTTTTTGCACTTGTGATCGTGTTGAAAAACCACTTTTCGCACTTGTGTTAGTGTTGAAAAACCACTTTTCGCACTTGTGTTAGTGTTGAAAAACTACTTTTCGCACTTGTGTTGGTGCAGGAAACCACTTTTGCACTTGTATTAGTGTGGAAAAAACACTTTTCGCACTTGTGTTAGTGTTGAAAAACCACTTTTCGCACTTGTGTAAGTGTTGAAAAACCACTTTTCGCACTTGTGTTGGTGCAGGAAACCACTTTTGCACTTGTATTAGTGTGGAAAAAACACTTTTTGCACTTGTGATAGTGTTGAAAAACCACTTTTCGCACTTGTGTTAGTGTTGAAAAACCACTTTTCGCACTTGTGTTAGTGTTGAAAAACCACTTTTCGCACTTGTGTTGGTGCAGTAAACCACTTTTGCACTTGTATTAGTGTGGAAAAACCACTTTTCGCACTTGTGTTAGTGTTGAAAAACCACTTTTCGCACTTGTGTTAGTGTTGAAAAACCACTTTTCGCACTTGTGTTGGTGCAGGAAACCACTTTTGCACTTGTATTAGTGTGGAAAAAACACTTTTTGCACTTGTGATAGTGTTGAAAAACCACTTTTCGCACTTGTGTTAGTGTTGAAAAACCACTTTTCGCACTTGTATTAGTGTTGAAAAAGCACATTTCGCACTTGTGTTGGTGCAGTAAACCACTTTTGCACTTGTATTAGTGTGGAAAAAACACTTTTTGCACTTGTGTTAGTGTTGAAAAACCACTTTTCGCACTTGTGTTAGTGTTGAAAAACCACTTTTCGCACTTGTGTTGGTGCAGGAAACCCCTTTTGCACTTGTGTTGGTGCAGGAAACCACTTTTGCACTTGTATTAGTGTGGAAAAAACACTTTTTGCACTTGTGATAGTGTTGAAAAACCCCTTTTAGCACTTGTGTTAGTGTTGAAAAACCACTTTTCGCACTTGTGTTGGTGCAGGAAACCACTTTTGCACTTGTATTAGTGTGGAAAAAACACTTTTTGCACTTGTGATAGTGTTGAAAAACCACTTTTCGCACTTGTGTTAGTGTTGAAAAACCACTTTTCGCACTTGTGTTGGTGTAGGAAACCACTTTTGCACTTGTATTAGTGTGGAAAAACCACTTTTCGCACTTGTGTTAGTGTTGAAAAACCACTTTTCGCACTTGTGTTAGTGTTGAAAAACCACTTTTCGCACTTGTGTTGGTGCAGGAAACCACTTTTGCACTTGTATTAGTGTGGAAAAAACACTTTTTGCACTTGTGATAGTGTTGAAAAACCACTTTTCGCACTTGTGTTAGTGTAGAAAAACCACTTTTAGCACTTGTGTTAGTGTTGAAAAACCACTTTTCGCACTTGTGTTGGTGCAGGAAACCACTTTTGCACTTGTATTAGTGTGGAAAAAACACTTTTTGCACTTGTGATAGTGTTGAAAAACCACTTTTCGCACTTGTGTTAGTGTTGAAAAACCACTTTTCGCACTTGTGTTGGTGCAGGAAACCACTTTTGCACTTGTATTAGTGTGGAAAAAACACTTTTTGCACTTGTGATAGTGTTGAAAAACCACTTTTCGCACTTGTGTTAGTGTTGAAAAACCACTTTTCGCACTTGTGTTAGTGTTGAAAAACCACTTTTCGCACTTGTGTTGGTGCAGTAAACCACTTTTGCACTTGTATTAGTTTGGAAAAAACACTTTTCGCACTTGTGTTATTGTTGAAAAACCACTTTTGGCACTTGTGTTAGTGTTGAAAAACCACTTTTCGCCTTGTGTTAGTGTTGAAAAACCACTTTTCGCACTTGTGTTGGTGCAGGAAACCACTTTTGCACTTGCATTAGTGTGGAAAAAACACTTTTTGCACTTGTGATAGTGTTGAAAAACCACTTTTCGCACTTGTGTTAGTGTTGAAAAACCACTTTTCGCACTTTGTGTTGGTGCAGGAAACCACTTTTGCACTTGTATTAGTGTGGAAAAAACACTTTTTGCACTTGTGATAGTGTTGAAAAACCACTTTTCGTACTTGTGTTAGTGTTGAAAAACCACTTTTCGCACTTGTGTTGGTGCAGGAAACCACTTTTGCACTTGTATTAGTGTGGAAAACCACTTTTCGCACTTGTGTTAGTGTTGAAAAACCACTTTTCGCACTTGTGTTGGTGCAGGAAACCACTTTTGCACTTGTATTAGTGTGGAAAAAACACTTTTTGCACTTGTGATAATGTTGAAAAACCACTTTTCGCAATGGTTTTAGTGTTGAAAAACCACTTTTCGCACTTGTGTTGTTGCCGGAAACCACTTTTGCACTTGTATTAGTGTGGAAAAAACAGTTTTTGCACTTGTGATAGTGTTGTAAAACCACTTTTCGCACTTGTGTTAGTGTTGAAAAACCACTTTTCGCACTTGTGTTAGTGTGGAAAAAACACTTTTTGCACTTGTGATAGTGTTGAAAAACCACTTTTCGCACTTGTGTTAGTGTTGAAAAACCACTTTTCGCACTTGTGTTTGTGCAGGAAACCACTTTTCGCACTTGTGTTGGTGCAGGAAACCACTTTTGCACTTGTATTAGTGTGGAAAAATCACTTTTCGCACTTGTGTTAGTGTTGAAAAACCACTTTTCGCACTTGTGTTAGTGTTGAAAAACCACTTTTCGCACTTGTGTTAGTGTTGAAAAACCACTTTTCGCACTTGTGTTAGTGTTGAAAAACCACTTTTCTCACTTGTGTTGGTGCAGGAAACCACTTTTGCACTTGTATTAGTGTGGAAAAACCACTTTTCGCACTTGTGTTAGTGTTGAAAAACCACTTTTCGCACTTGTGTTAGTGTTGAAAAACCACTTTTCGCACTTGTGTTGGTGCAGGAAACCACTTTTGCACTTGTATTAGTGTGGAAAAAACACTTTTTGCACTTGTGATAGTGTTGAAAAACCACTTTTCGCACTTGTGTTAGTGTTGAAAAACCACTTTTCGCACTTGTGTTAGTGTTGAAAAACCACTTTTCGCACTTGTGTTGGTGCAGGAAACCACTTTTGCACTTGTATTAGTGTGGAAAAAACACTTTTTGCACTTGTGATAGTGTTGAAAAACCACTTTTCGCACTTGTGTTAGTGTTGAAAAACCACTTTTCGCACTTGTGTTGGTGTAGGAAACCACTTTTGCACTTGTATTAGTGTGGAAAAACCACTTTTCGCACTTGTGTTAGTGTTGAAAAACCACTTTTCGCACTTGTGTTAGTGTTGAAAAACCACTTTTCGCACTTGTGTTGGTGCAGTAAACCACTTTTGCACTTGTATTAGTGTGGAAAAAACACTTTTCGCACTTGTGTTCGTGTTGAAAAACCACTTTTCGCACTTGTGTTAGTGTTGAAAAACCACTTTTCGCACTTGTGTTGGTGCAGGAAACCACTTTTGCACTTGTATTAGTGTGGAAAAAACACTTTTTGCACTTGTGATAGTGTTGAAAAACCACTTTTCGCACTTGTGGTAGTGTTGAAAAACCACTTTTCGCACTTGTATTAGTGTTGAAAAAGCACATTTCGCACTTGTGTTGGTGCAGTAAACCACTTTTGCACTTGTATTAGTGTGGAAAAAACACTTTTCGCACTTGTGTTAGTGTTGAAAAACCACTTTTCGCACTTGTGTTAGTGTTGAAAAACCACTTTTCGCACTTGTGTTGGTGCAGGAAACCCCTTTTGCACTTGTGTTGGTGCAGGAAACCACTTTTGCACTTGTATTAGTGTGGAAAAAACACTTTTTGCACTTGTGATAGTGTTGAAAAACCCCTTTTAGCACTTGTGTTAGTGTTGAAAAACCACTTTTCGCACTTGTGTTGGTGCAGGAAACCACTTTTGCACTTGTATTAGTGTGGAAAAAACACTTTTTGCACTTGTGATAGTGTTGAAAAACCACTTTTCGCACTTGTGTTAGTGTTGAAAAACCACTTTTCGCACTTGTGTTGGTGTAGGAAACCACTTTTGCACTTGTATTAGTGTGGAAAAACCACTTTTCGCACTTGTGTTAGTGTTGAAAAACCACTTTTCGCACTTGTGTTAGTGTTGAAAAACCACTTTTCGCACTTGTGTTGGTGCAGGAAACCACTTTTGCACTTGTATTAGTGTGGAAAAAACACTTTTTGCACTTGTGATAGTGTTGAAAAACCACTTTTCGCACTTGTGTTAGTGTTGAAAAACCACTTTTAGCACTTGTGTTAGTGTTGAAAAACCACTTTTCGCACTTGTGTTGGTGCAGGAAACCACTTTTGCACTTGTATTAGTGTGGAAAAAACACTTTTTGCACTTGTGATAGTGTTGAAAAACCACTTTTCGCACTTGTGTTAGTGTTGAAAAACCACTTTTCGCACTTGTGTTGGTGCAGGAAACCACTTTTGCACTTGTATTAGTGTGGAAAAAACACTTTTTGCACTTGTGATAGTGTTGAAAAACCACTTTTCGCACTTGTGTTAGTGTTGAAAAACCACTTTTCGCACTTGTGTTAGTGTTGAAAAACCACTTTTCGCACTTGTGTTGGTGCAGTTAACCACTTTTGCACTTGTATTAGTTTGGAAAAAACACTTTTCGCACTTGTGTTATTGTTGAAAAACCACTTTTGGCACTTGTGTTAGTGTTGAAAAACCACTTTTCGCCCTTGTGTTAGTGTTGAAAAACCACTTTTCGCACTTGTGTTGGTGCAGGAAACCACTTTTGCACTTGCATTAGTGTGGAAAAAACACTTTTTGCACTTGTGATAGTGTTGAAAAACCACTTTTCGCACTTGTGTTAGTGTTGAAAAACCACTTTTCGCACTTGTGTTGGTGCAGGAAACCACTTTTGCACTTGTATTAGTGTGGAAAAAACACTTTTTGCACTTGTGATAGTGTTGAAAAACCACTTTTCGTACTTGTGTTAGTGTTGAAAAACCACTTTTCGCACTTGTGTTGGTGCAGGAAACCACTTTTGCACTTGTATTAGTGTGGAAAACCACTTTTCGCACTTGTGTTAGTGTTGAAAAACCACTTTTCACACTTGTGTTGGTGCAGGAAACCACTTTTGCACTTGTATTAGTGTGGAAAAAACACTTTTTGCACTTGTGATAGTGTTGAAAAACCACTTTTCGCAATGGTTTTAGTGTTGAAAAACCACTTTTCGCACTTGTGTTGTTGCCGGAAACCACTTTTGCACTTGTATTAGTGTGGAAAAAACAGTTTTTGCACTTGTGATAGTGTTGAAAAACCACTTTTCGCACTTGTGTTAGTGTTGAAAAACCACTTTTCGCACTTGTGTTAGTGTGGAAAAAACACTTTTTGCACTTGTGATAGTGTTGAAAAACCACTTTTCGCACTTGTGTTAGTGTTGAAAAACCACTTTTCGCACTTGTGTTTGTGCAGGAAACCACTTTTCGCACTTGTGTTGGTGCAGGAAACCACTTTTGCACTTGTATTAGTGTGGAAAAATCACTTTTCGCACTTGTGTTAGTGTTGAAAAACCACTTTTCGCACTTGTGTTAGTGTTGAAAAACCACTTTTCGCACTTGTGTTAGTGTTGAAAAACCACTTTTCGCACTTGTGTTAGTGTTGAAAAACCACTTTTCTCACTTGTGTTGGTGCAGGAAACCACTTTTGCACTTGTATTAGTGTGGAAAAACCACTTTTCGCACTTGTGTTAGTGTTGAAAAACCACTTTTCGCACTTGTGTTAGTGTTGAAAAACCACTTTTCGCACTTGTGTTGGTGCAGGAAACCACTTTTGCACTTGTATTAGTGTGGAAAAAACACTTTTTGCACTTGTGATAGTGTTGAAAAACCACTTTTCGCACTTGTGTTAGTGTAGAAAAACCACTTTTAGCACTTGTGTTAGTGTTGAAAAACCACTTTTCGCACTTGTGTTGGTGCAGGAAACCACTTTTGCACTTGTATTAGTGTGGAAAAAACACTTTTTGCACTTGTGATAGTGTTGAAAAACCACTTTTCGCACTTGTGTTAGTGTTGAAAAACCACTTTTCGCACTTGTGTTGGTGCAGGAAACCACTTTTGCACTTGTATTAGTGTGGAAAAAACACTTTTTGCACTTGTGATAGTGTTGAAAAACCACTTTTCGCACTTGTGTTAGTGTTGAAAAACCACTTTTCGCACTTGTGTTAGTGTTGAAAAACCACTTTTCGCACTTGTGTTGGTGCAGTAAACCACTTTTGCACTTGTATTAGTTTGGAAAAAACACTTTTCGCACTTGTGTTATTGTTGAAAAACCACTTTTGGCACTTGTGTTAGTGTTGAAAAACCACTTTTCGCCCTTGTGTTAGTGTTGAAAAACCACTTTTCGCACTTGTGTTGGTGCAGGAAACCACTTTTGCACTTGCATTAGTGTGGAAAAAACACTTTTTGCACTTGTGATAGTGTTGAAAAACCACTTTTCGCACTTGTGTTAGTGTTGAAAAACCACTTTTCGCACTTGTGTTGGTGCAGGAAACCACTTTTGCACTTGTATTAGTGTGGAAAAAACACTTTTTGCACTTGTGATAGTGTTGAAAAACCACTTTTCGTACTTGTGTTAGTGTTGAAAAACCACTTTTCGCACTTGTGTTGGTGCAGGAAACCACTTTTGCACTTGTATTAGTGTGGAAAACCACTTTTCGCACTTGTGTTAGTGTTGAAAAACCACTTTTCGCACTTGTGTTGGTGCAGGAAACCACTTTTGCACTTGTATTAGTGTGGAAAAAACACTTTTTGCACTTGTGATAATGTTGAAAAACCACTTTTCGCAATGGTTTTAGTGTTGAAAAACCACTTTTCGCACTTGTGTTGTTGCCGGAAACCACTTTTGCACTTGTATTAGTGTGGAAAAAACAGTTTTTGCACTTGTGATAGTGTTGAAAAACCACTTTTCGCACTTGTGTTAGTGTTGAAAAACCACTTTTCGCACTTGTGTTAGTGTGGAAAAAACACTTTTTGCACTTGTGATAGTGTTGAAAAACCACTTTTCGCACTTGTGTTAGTGTTGAAAAACCACTTTTCGCACTTGTGTTTGTGCAGGAAACCACTTTTCGCACTTGTGTTGGTGCAGGAAACCACTTTTGCACTTGTATTAGTGTGGAAAAATCACTTTTCGCACTTGTGTTAGTGTTGAAAAACCACTTTTCGCACTTGTGTTAGTGTTGAAAAACCACTTTTCGCACTTGTGTTAGTGTTGAAAAACCACTTTTCGCACTTGTGTTAGTGTTGAAAAACCACTTTTCTCACTTGTGTTGGTGCAGGAAACCACTTTTGCACTTGTATTAGTGTGGAAAAACCACTTTTCGCACTTGTGTTAGTGTTGAAAAACCACTTTTCGCACTTGTGTTAGTGTTGAAAAACCACTTTTCGCACTTGTGTTGGTGCAGGAAACCACTTTTGCACTTGTATTAGTGTGGAAAAAACACTTTTTGCACTTGTGATAGTGTTGAAAAACCACTTTTCGTACTTGTGTTAGTGTTGAAAAACCACTTTTCGCACTTGTGTTAGTGTTGAAAAACCACTTTTCGCACTTGTGTTGGTGCAGGAAACCACTTTTGCACTTGTATTAGTGTGGAAAAAACACTTTTTGCACTTGTGATAGTGTTGAAAAACCACTTTTCGCACTTGTGTTAGTGTTGAAAAACCACTTTTCGCACTTGTGTTGGTGTAGGAAACCACTTTTGCACTTGTATTAGTGTGGAAAAACCACTTTTCGCACTTGTGTTAGTGTTGAAAAACCACTTTTCGCACTTGTGTTAGTGTTGAAAAACCACTTTTCGCACTTGTGTTGGTGCAGTAAACCACTTTTGCACTTGTATTAGTGTGGAAAAAACACTTTTCGCACTTGTGTTCGTGTTGAAAAACCACTTTTCGCACTTGTGTTAGTGTTGAAAAACCACTTTTCGCACTTGTGTTGGTGCAGGAAACCACTTTTGCACTTGTATTAGTGTGGAAAAAACACTTTTTGCACTTGTGATAGTGTTGAAAAACCACTTTTCGCACTTGTGGTAGTGTTGAAAAACCACTTTTCGCACTTGTATTAGTGTTGAAAAAGCACATTTCGCACTTGTGTTGGTGCAGTAAACCACTTTTGCACTTGTATTAGTGTGGAAAAAACACTTTTCGCACTTGTGTTAGTGTTGAAAAACCACTTTTCGCACTTGTGTTAGTGTTGAAAAACCACTTTTCGCACTTGTGTTGGTGCAGGAAACCCCTTTTGCACTTGTGTTGGTGCAGGAAACCACTTTTGCACTTGTATTAGTGTGGAAAAAACACTTTTTGCACTTGTGATAGTGTTGAAAAACCCCTTTTAGCACTTGTGTTAGTGTTGAAAAACCACTTTTCGCACTTGTGTTGGTGCAGGAAACCACTTTTGCACTTGTATTAGTGTGGAAAAAACACTTTTTGCACTTGTGATAGTGTTGAAAAACCACTTTTCGCACTTGTGTTAGTGTTGAAAAACCACTTTTCGCACTTGTGTTGGTGTAGGAAACCACTTTTGCACTTGTATTAGTGTGGAAAAACCACTTTTCGCACTTGTGTTAGTGTTGAAAAACCACTTTTCGCACTTGTGTTAGTGTTGAAAAACCACTTTTCGCACTTGTGTTGGTGCAGGAAACCACTTTTGCACTTGTATTAGTGTGGAAAAAACACTTTTTGCACTTGTGATAGTGTTGAAAAACCACTTTTCGCACTTGTGTTAGTGTTGAAAAACCACTTTTAGCACTTGTGTTAGTGTTGAAAAACCACTTTTCGCACTTGTGTTCGTGCAGGAAACCACTTTTGCACTTGTATTAGTGTGGAAAAAACACTTTTTGCACTTGTGATAGTGTTGAAAAACCACTTTTCGCACTTGTGTTAGTGTTGAAAAACCACTTTTCGCACTTGTGTTGGTGCAGGAAACCACTTTTGCACTTGTATTAGTGTGGAAAAAACACTTTTTGCACTTGTGATAGTGTTGAAAAACCACTTTTCGCACTTGTGTTAGTGTTGAAAAACCACTTTTCGCACTTGTGTTAGTGTTGAAAAACCACTTTTCGCACTTGTGTTGGTGCAGTTAACCACTTTTGCACTTGTATTAGTTTGGAAAAAAACACTTTTCGCACTTGTGTTATTGTTGAAAAACCACTTTTGGCACTTGTGTTAGTGTTGAAAAACCACTTTTCGCCCTTGTGTTAGTGTTGAAAAACCACTTTTCGCACTTGTGTTGGTGCAGGAAACCACTTTTGCACTTGCATTAGTGTGGAAAAAACACTTTTTGCACTTGTGATAGTGTTGAAAAACCACTTTTCGCACTTGTGTTAGTGTTGAAAAACCACTTTTCGCACTTGTGTTGGTGCAGGAAACCACTTTTGCACTTGTATTAGTGTGGAAAAAACACTTTTTGCACTTGTGATAGTGTTGAAAAACCACTTTTCGTACTTGTGTTAGTGTTGAAAAACCACTTTTCGCACTTGTGTTGGTGCAGGAAACCACTTTTGCACTTGTATTAGTGTGGAAAACCACTTTTCGCACTTGTGTTAGTGTTGAAAAACCACTTTTCACACTTGTGTTGGTGCAGGAAACCACTTTTGCACTTGTATTAGTGTGGAAAAAACACTTTTTGCACTTGTGATAGTGTTGAAAAACCACTTTTCGCAATGGTTTTAGTGTTGAAAAACCACTTTTCGCACTTGTGTTGTTGCCGGAAACCACTTTTGCACTTGTATTAGTGTGGAAAAAACAGTTTTTGCACTTGTGATAGTGTTGAAAAACCACTTTTCGCACTTGTGTTAGTGTTGAAAAACCACTTTTCGCACTTGTGTTAGTGTGGAAAAAACACTTTTTGCACTTGTGATAGTGTTGAAAAACCACTTTTCGCACTTGTGTTAGTGTTGAAAAACCACTTTTCGCACTTGTGTTTGTGCAGGAAACCACTTTTCGCACTTGTGTTGGTGCAGGAAACCACTTTTGCACTTGTATTAGTGTGGAAAAATCACTTTTCGCACTTGTGTTAGTGTTGAAAAACCACTTTTCGCACTTGTGTTAGTGTTGAAAAACCACTTTTCGCACTTGTGTTAGTGTTGAAAAACCACTTTTCGCACTTGTGTTAGTGTTGAAAAACCACTTTTCTCACTTGTGTTGGTGCAGGAAACCACTTTTGCACTTGTATTAGTGTGGAAAAACCACTTTTCGCACTTGTGTTAGTGTTGAAAAACCACTTTTCGCACTTGTGTTAGTGTTGAAAAACCACTTTTCGCACTTGTGTTGGTGCAGGAAACCACTTTTGCACTTGTATTAGTGTGGAAAAAACACTTTTTGCACTTGTGATAGTGTTGAAAAACCACTTTTCGCACTTGTGTTAGTGTTGAAAAACCACTTTTCGCACTTGTGTTAGTGTTGAAAAACCACTTTTCGCACTTGTGTTGGTGCAGGAAACCACTTTTGCACTTGTATTAGTGTGGAAAAAACACTTTTTGCACTTGTGATAGTGTTGAAAAACCACTTTTCGCACTTGTGTTAGTGTTGAAAAACCACTTTTCGCACTTGTGTTGGTGTAGGAAACCACTTTTGCACTTGTATTAGTGTGGAAAAACCACTTTTCGCACTTGTGTTAGTGTTGAAAAACCACTTTTCGCACTTGTGTTAGTGTTGAAAAACCACTTTTCGCACTTGTGTTGGTGCAGTAAACCACTTTTGCACTTGTATTAGTGTGGAAAAAACACTTTTCGCACTTGTGTTAGTGTTGAAAAACCACTTTTCGCACTTGTGTTAGTGTTGAAAAACCACTTTTCGCACTTGTGTTGGTGCAGGAAACCACTTTTGCACTTGTGTTGGTGCAGGAAACCACTTTTGCACTTGTATTAGTGTGGAAAAAACACTTTTTGCACTTGTGATAGTGTTGAAAAACCCCTTTTAGCACTTGTGTTAGTGTTGAAAAACCACTTTTCGCACTTGTGTTGGTGCAGTAAACCACTTTTGCACTTGTATTAGTGTGGAAAAAACACTTTTTGCACTTGTGATAGTGTTGAAAAACCACTTTTCGCACTTGTGTTAGTGTTGAAAAACCACTTTTCGCACTTGTGTTGGTGTAGGAAACCACTTTTGCACTTGTATTAGTGTGGAAAAACCACTTTTCGCACTTGTGTTAGTGTTGAAAAACCACTTTTCGCACTTGTGTTAGTGTTGAAAAACCACTTTTCGCACTTGTGTTGGTGCAGGAAACCACTTTTGCACTTGTGTTGGTGCAGGAAACCACTTTTGCACTTGTATTAGTGTGGAAAAAACACTTTTTGCACTTGTGATAGTGTTGAAAAACCCCTTTTAGCACTTGTGTTAGTGTTGAAAAACCACTTTTCGCACTTGTGTTGGTGCAGTAAACCACTTTTGCACTTGTATTAGTGTGGAAAAAACACTTTTTGCACTTGTGATAGTGTTGAAAAACCACTTTTCGCACTTGTGTTAGTGTTGAAAAACCACTTTTCGCACTTGTGTTGGTGTAGGAAACCACTTTTGCACTTGTATTAGTGTGGAAAAACCACTTTTCGCACTTGTGTTAGTGTTGAAAAACCACTTTTCGCACTTGTGTTAGTGTTGAAAAACCACTTTTCGCACTTGTGTTGGTGCAGCAAACCACTTTTGCACTTGTATTAGTGTGGAAAAAACACTTTTTGCACTTGTGATAGTGTTGAAAAACCACTTTTCGCACTTGTGTTAGTGTTGAAAAACCACTTTTCGCACTTGTGTTAGTATTGAAAAACTACTTTTCGCACTTGTGTTGGTGCAGGAAACCACTTTTGCACTTGTATTAGTGTGGAAAAAACACTTTTCGCACTTGTGTTAGTGTTGAAAAACCACTTTTCGCACTTGTGTTAGTGTTGAAAAACCACTTTTCGCACTTGTGTTGGTGCAGGAAACCACTTTTGCACTTGTATTAGTGTGGAAAAAACACTTTTTGCACTTGTGATAGTGTTGAAAAACCACTTTTCGCACTTGTGTTAGTGTTGAAAAACCACTTTTCGCACTTATGTTAGTGTTGAAAAACCACTTTTCGCACTTGTGTTGGTGCAGGAAACCACTTTTGCACTTGTATTAGTGTGGAAAAAACACTTTTCGCACTTGTGTTAGTGTTGAAAAATCACTTTTCGCACTTGTGTTAGTGTTGAAAAACCACTTTTCGCACTTGTGTTGGTGCAGGAAACCACTTTTGCACTTGTGTTAGTGTGGAAAAACCACTTTTCGCACTTGTGTTAGTGTTGAAAAACCACTTTTCGCACTTGTGTTAGTGTTGAAAAACCACTTTTCGCACTTGTGTTGGTGCAGGAAACCACTTTTGCACTTGCATTAGTGTGGAAAAAACACTTTTTGCACTTGTGATAGTGTTGAAAAACCACTTTTCGCACTTGTGTTGGTGTTGAAAAACCACTTTTCGCACTTGTGTTGGTGCAGGAAACCACTTTTGCACTTGTATTAGTGTGGTAAAACCACTTTTCGCACTTGTGTTAGTGTTGAAAAACCACTTTTCGCACTTGTGTTAGTGTTGAAAAACCACTTTTCGCACTTGTGTTGGTGCAGGAAACCACTTTTGCACTTGTATTAGTGTGGAAAAAACACTTTTTGCACTTGTGATAGTGTTGAAAAACCACTTTTCGCACTTGTGTTAGTGTTGAAAAACCACTTTTAGCACTTGTGTTAGTGTTGAAAAACCACTTTTCGCACTTGTGTTGGTGCAGGAGACCACTTTTGCACTTGTATTAGTGTGGAAAAAACACTTTTTGCACTTGTGATAGTGTTGAAAAACCCCTTTTCGCACTTGTGTTAGTGTTGAAAAACCACTTTTCGCACTTGTGTTGGTGCAGGAAACCACTTTTGCACTTGTATTAGTGTGGAAAAAACACTTTTTGCACTTGTGATAGTGTTGAAAAACCACTTTTCGCACTTGTGTTAGTGTTGAAAAACCACTTTTCGCACTTATGTTAGTGTTGAAAAACCACTTTTCGCACTTGTGTTGGTGCAGGAAACCACTTTTGCACTTGTATTAGTGTGGAAAAAACACTTTTCGCACTTGTGTTAGTGTTGAAAAATCACTTTTCGCACTTGTGTTAGTGTTGAAAAACCACTTTTCGCAATTGTGTTGGTGCAGGAAACCACTTTTGCACTTGTGTTAGTGTGGAAAAACCACTTTTCGCACTTGTGTTAGTGTTGAAAAACCACTTTTCGCACTTGTGTTAGTGTTGAAAAACCACTTTTCGCACTTGTGTTGGTGCAGGAAACCACTTTTGCACTTGCATTAGTGTGGAAAAAACACTTTTTGCACTTGTGATAGTGTTGAAAAACCACTTTTCGCACTTGTGTTGGTGTTGAAAAACCACTTTTCGCACTTGTGTTGGTGCAGGAAACCACTTTTGCACTTGTATTAGTGTGGTAAAACCACTTTTCGCACTTGTGTTAGTGTTGAAAAACCACTTTTCGCACTTGTGTTAGTGTTGAAAAACCACTTTTCGCACTTGTGTTGGTGCAGGAAACCACTTTTGCACTTGTATTAGTGTGGAAAAAACACTTTTTGCACTTGTGATAGTGTTGAAAAACCACTTTTCGCACTTGTGTTAGTGTTGAAAAACCACTTTTAGCACTTGTGTTAGTGTTGAAAAACCACTTTTCGCACTTGTGTTGGTGCAGGAAACCACTTTTGCACTTGTATTAGTGTGGAAAAAACACTTTTTGCACTTGTGATAGTGTTGAAAAACCCCTTTTCGCACTTGTGTTAGTGTTGAAAAACCACTTTTCGCACTTGTGTTCGTGCAGGAAACCACTTTTGCACTTGTATTAGTGTGGAAAAAACACTTTTTGCACTTGTGATAGTGTTGAAAAAGCACTTTTCGCACTTGTGTTAGTGTTGAAAAACCACTTTTCGCACTTGTGTTGGTGTAGGAAACCACTTTTGCACTTGTATTAGTGTGGAAAAACCACTTTTCGCACTTGTGTTAGTGTTGAAAAACCACTTTTCGCACTTGTGTTAGTGTTGAAAAACCACTTTTCACACTTGTGTTGGTGCAGCAAACCACTTTTGCACTTGTATTAGTGTGGAAAAAACACTTTTTGCACTTGTGATCGTGTTGAAAAACCACTTTTCGCACTTGTGTTAGTGTTGAAAAACCACTTTTCGCACTTGTGTTAGTGTTGAAAAACTACTTTTCGCACTTGTGTTGGTGCAGGAAACCACTTTTGCACTTGTATTAGTGTGGAAAAAACACTTTTCGCACTTGTGTTAGTGTTGAAAAACCACTTTTCGCACTTGTGTAAGTGTTGAAAAACCACTTTTCGCACTTGTGTTGGTGCAGGAAACCACTTTTGCACTTGTATTAGTGTGGAAAAAACACTTTTTGCACTTGTGATAGTGTTGAAAAACCCCTTTTAGCACTTGTGTTAGTGTTGAAAAACCACTTTTCGCACTTGTGTTGGTGCAGGAAACCACTTTTGCACTTGTATTAGTGTGGAAAAAACACTTTTTGCACTTGTGATAGTGTTGAAAAACCACTTTTCGCACTTGTGTTAGTGTTGAAAAACCACTTTTCGCACTTGTGTTGGTGTAGGAAACCACTTTTGCACTTGTATTAGTGTGGAAAAACCACTTTTCGCACTTGTGTTAGTGTTGAAAAACCACTTTTCGCACTTGTGTTAGTGTTGAAAAACCACTTTTCGCACTTGTGTTGGTGCAGGAAACCACTTTTGCACTTGTATTAGTGTGGAAAAAACACTTTTTGCACTTGTGATAGTGTTGAAAAACCACTTTTCGCACTTGTGTTAGTGTTGAAAAACCACTTTTCGCACTTGTGTTAGTGTAGAAAAACCACTTTTAGCACTTGTGTTAGTGTTGAAAAACCACTTTTCGCACTTGTGTTGGTGCAGGAAACCACTTTTGCACTTGTATTAGTGTGGAAAAAACACTTTTTGCACTTGTGATAGTGTTGAAAAACCACTTTTTGCACTTGTGTTAGTGTTGAAAAACCACTTTTCGCACTTGTGTTGGTGCAGGAAACCACTTTTGCACTTGTATTAGTGTGGAAAAAACACTTTTTGCACTTGTGATAGTGTTGAAAAACCACTTTTCGCACTTGTGTTAGTGTTGAAAAACCACTTTTCGCACTTGTGTTAGTGTTGAAAAACCACTTTTCGCACTTGTGTTGGTGCAGTAAACCACTTTTGCACTTGTATTAGTTTGGAAAAAACACTTTTCGCACTCGTGTTATTGTTGAAAAACCACTTTTGGCACTTGTGTTAGTGTTGAAAAACCACTTTTCGCCCTTGTGTTAGTGTTGAAAAACCACTTTTCGCACTTGTGTTGGTGCAGGAAACCACTTTTGCACTTGCATTAGTGTGGAAAAAACACTTTTTGCACTTGTGATAGTGTTGAAAAACCACTTTTCGCACTTGTGTTAGTGTTGAAAAACCACTTTTCGCACTTGTGTTGGTGCAGGAAACCACTTTTGCACTTGTATTAGTGTGGAAAAAACACTTTTTGCACTTGTGATAGTGTTGAAAAACCACTTTTCGTACTTGTGTTAGTGTTGAAAAACCACTTTTCGCACTTGTGTTGGTGCAGGAAACCACTTTTGCACTTGTATTAGTGTGGAAAACCACTTTTCGCACTTGTGTTAGTGTTGAAAAACCACTTTTCGCACTTGTGTTGGTGCAGGAAACCACTTTTGCACTTGTATTAGTGTGGAAAAAACACTTTTTGCACTTGTGATAATGTTGAAAAACCACTTTTCGCAATGGTTTTAGTGTTGAAAAACCACTTTTCGCACTTGTGTTGTTGCCGGAAACCACTTTTGCACTTGTATTAGTGTGGAAAAAACAGTTTTTGCACTTGTGATAGTGTTGAAAAACCACTTTTCGCACTTGTGTTAGTGTTGAAAAACCACTTTTCGCACTTGTGTTAGTGTGGAAAAAACACTTTTTGCACTTGTGATAGTGTTGAAAAACCACTTTTCGCACTTGTGTTAGTGTTGAAAAACCACTTTTCGCACTTGTGTTTGTGCAGGAAACCACTTTTCGCACTTGTGTTGGTTCAGGAAACCACTTTTGCACTTGTATTAGTGTGGAAAAATCACTTTTCGCACTTGTGTTAGTGTTGAAAAACCACTTTTCGCACTTGTGTTAGTGTTGAAAAACCACTTTTCGCACTTGTGTTGGTGCAGTAAACCACTTTTGCACTTGTATTAGTGTGGAAAAAACACTTTTTGCACTTGTGATAGTGTTGAAAAACCACTTTTCGCACTTGTGTTAGTGTTGAAAAACCACTTTTCGCACTTGTGTTGGTGTAGGAAACCACTTTTGCACTTGTATTAGTGTGGAAAAACCACTTTTCGCACTTGTGTTAGTGTTGAAAAACCACTTTTCGCACTTGTGTTAGTGTTGAAAAACCACTTTTCGCACTTGTGTTGGTGCAGCAAACCACTTTTGCACTTGTATTAGTGTGGAAAAAACACTTTTTGCACTTGTGATAGTGTTGAAAAACCACTTTTCGCACTTGTGTTAGTGTTGAAAAACCACTTTTCGCACTTGTGTTAGTATTGAAAAACTACTTTTCGCACTTGTGTTGGTGCAGGAAACCACTTTTGCACTTGTATTAGTGTGGAAAAAACACTTTTCGCACTTGTGTTAGTGTTGAAAAACCACTTTTCGCACTTGTGTTAGTGTTGAAAAACCACTTTTCGCACTTGTGTTGGTGCAGGAAACCACTTTTGCACTTGTATTAGTGTGGAAAAAACACTTTTTGCACTTGTGATAGTGTTGAAAAACCACTTTTCGCACTTGTGTTAGTGTTGAAAAACCACTTTTCGCACTTATGTTAGTGTTGAAAAACCACTTTTCGCACTTGTGTTGGTGCAGGAAACCACTTTTGCACTTGTATTAGTGTGGAAAAAACACTTTTCGCACTTGTGTTAGTGTTGAAAAATCACTTTTCGCACTTGTGTTAGTGTTGAAAAACCACTTTTCGCACTTGTGTTGGTGCAGGAAACCACTTTTGCACTTGTGTTAGTGTGGAAAAACCACTTTTCGCACTTGTGTTAGTGTTGAAAAACCACTTTTCGCACTTGTGTTAGTGTTGAAAAACCACTTTTCGCACTTGTGTTGGTGCAGGAAACCACTTTTGCACTTGCATTAGTGTGGAAAAAACACTTTTTGCACTTGTGATAGTGTTGAAAAACCACTTTTCGCACTTGTGTTGGTGTTGAAAAACCACTTTTCGCACTTGTGTTGGTGCAGGAAACCACTTTTGCACTTGTATTAGTGTGGTAAAACCACTTTTCGCACTTGTGTTAGTGTTGAAAAACCACTTTTCGCACTTGTGTTAGTGTTGAAAAACCACTTTTCGCACTTGTGTTGGTGCAGGAAACCACTTTTGCACTTGTATTAGTGTGGAAAAAACACTTTTTGCACTTGTGATAGTGTTGAAAAACCACTTTTCGCACTTGTGTTAGTGTTGAAAAACCACTTTTAGCACTTGTGTTAGTGTTGAAAAACCACTTTTCGCACTTGTGTTGGTGCAGGAGACCACTTTTGCACTTGTATTAGTGTGGAAAAAACACTTTTTGCACTTGTGATAGTGTTGAAAAACCCCTTTTCGCACTTGTGTTAGTGTTGAAAAACCACTTTTCGCACTTGTGTTGGTGCAGGAAACCACTTTTGCACTTGTATTAGTGTGGAAAAAACACTTTTTGCACTTGTGATAGTGTTGAAAAACCACTTTTCGCACTTGTGTTAGTGTTGAAAAACCACTTTTCGCACTTATGTTAGTGTTGAAAAACCACTTTTCGCACTTGTGTTGGTGCAGGAAACCACTTTTGCACTTGTATTAGTGTGGAAAAAACACTTTTCGCACTTGTGTTAGTGTTGAAAAATCACTTTTCGCACTTGTGTTAGTGTTGAAAAACCACTTTTCGCAATTGTGTTGGTGCAGGAAACCACTTTTGCACTTGTGTTAGTGTGGAAAAACCACTTTTCGCACTTGTGTTAGTGTTGAAAAACCACTTTTCGCACTTGTGTTAGTGTTGAAAAACCACTTTTCGCACTTGTGTTGGTGCAGGAAACCACTTTTGCACTTGCATTAGTGTGGAAAAAACACTTTTTGCACTTGTGATAGTGTTGAAAAACCACTTTTCGCACTTGTGTTGGTGTTGAAAAACCACTTTTCGCACTTGTGTTGGTGCAGGAAACCACTTTTGCACTTGTATTAGTGTGGTAAAACCACTTTTCGCACTTGTGTTAGTGTTGAAAAACCACTTTTCGCACTTGTGTTAGTGTTGAAAAACCACTTTTCGCACTTGTGTTGGTGCAGGAAACCACTTTTGCACTTGTATTAGTGTGGAAAAAACACTTTTTGCACTTGTGATAGTGTTGAAAAACCACTTTTCGCACTTGTGTTAGTGTTGAAAAACCACTTTTAGCACTTGTGTTAGTGTTGAAAAACCACTTTTCGCACTTGTGTTGGTGCAGGAAACCACTTTTGCACTTGTATTAGTGTGGAAAAAACACTTTTTGCACTTGTGATAGTGTTGAAAAACCCCTTTTCGCACTTGTGTTAGTGTTGAAAAACCACTTTTCGCACTTGTGTTCGTGCAGGAAACCACTTTTGCACTTGTATTAGTGTGGAAAAAACACTTTTTGCACTTGTGATAGTGTTGAAAAAGCACTTTTCGCACTTGTGTTAGTGTTGAAAAACCACTTTTCGCACTTGTGTTGGTGTAGGAAACCACTTTTGCACTTGTATTAGTGTGGAAAAACCACTTTTCGCACTTGTGTTAGTGTTGAAAAACCACTTTTCGCACTTGTGTTAGTGTTGAAAAACCACTTTTCACACTTGTGTTGGTGCAGCAAACCACTTTTGCACTTGTATTAGTGTGGAAAAAACACTTTTTGCACTTGTGATCGTGTTGAAAAACCACTTTTCGCACTTGTGTTAGTGTTGAAAAACCACTTTTCGCACTTGTGTTAGTGTTGAAAAACTACTTTTCGCACTTGTGTTGGTGCAGGAAACCACTTTTGCACTTGTATTAGTGTGGAAAAAACACTTTTCGCACTTGTGTTAGTGTTGAAAAACCACTTTTCGCACTTGTGTAAGTGTTGAAAAACCACTTTTCGCACTTGTGTTGGTGCAGGAAACCACTTTTGCACTTGTATTAGTGTGGAAAAAACACTTTTTGCACTTGTGATAGTGTTGAAAAACCCCTTTTAGCACTTGTGTTAGTGTTGAAAAACCACTTTTCGCACTTGTGTTGGTGCAGGAAACCACTTTTGCACTTGTATTAGTGTGGAAAAAACACTTTTTGCACTTGTGATAGTGTTGAAAAACCACTTTTCGCACTTGTGTTAGTGTTGAAAAACCACTTTTCGCACTTGTGTTGGTGTAGGAAACCACTTTTGCACTTGTATTAGTGTGGAAAAACCACTTTTCGCACTTGTGTTAGTGTTGAAAAACCACTTTTCGCACTTGTGTTAGTGTTGAAAAACCACTTTTCGCACTTGTGTTGGTGCAGGAAACCACTTTTGCACTTGTATTAGTGTGGAAAAAACACTTTTTGCACTTGTGATAGTGTTGAAAAACCACTTTTCGCACTTGTGTTAGTGTTGAAAAACCACTTTTCGCACTTGTGTTAGTGTAGAAAAACCACTTTTAGCACTTGTGTTAGTGTTGAAAAACCACTTTTCGCACTTGTGTTGGTGCAGGAAACCACTTTTGCACTTGTATTAGTGTGGAAAAAACACTTTTTGCACTTGTGATAGTGTTGAAAAACCACTTTTTGCACTTGTGTTAGTGTTGAAAAACCACTTTTCGCACTTGTGTTGGTGCAGGAAACCACTTTTGCACTTGTATTAGTGTGGAAAAAACACTTTTTGCACTTGTGATAGTGTTGAAAAACCACTTTTCGCACTTGTGTTAGTGTTGAAAAACCACTTTTCGCACTTGTGTTAGTGTTGAAAAACCACTTTTCGCACTTGTGTTGGTGCAGTAAACCACTTTTGCACTTGTATTAGTTTGGAAAAAACACTTTTCGCACTCGTGTTATTGTTGAAAAACCACTTTTGGCACTTGTGTTAGTGTTGAAAAACCACTTTTCGCCCTTGTGTTAGTGTTGAAAAACCACTTTTCGCACTTGTGTTGGTGCAGGAAACCACTTTTGCACTTGCATTAGTGTGGAAAAAACACTTTTTGCACTTGTGATAGTGTTGAAAAACCACTTTTCGCACTTGTGTTAGTGTTGAAAAACCACTTTTCGCACTTGTGTTGGTGCAGGAAACCACTTTTGCACTTGTATTAGTGTGGAAAAAACACTTTTTGCACTTGTGATAGTGTTGAAAAACCACTTTTCGTACTTGTGTTAGTGTTGAAAAACCACTTTTCGCACTTGTGTTGGTGCAGGAAACCACTTTTGCACTTGTATTAGTGTGGAAAACCACTTTTCGCACTTGTGTTAGTGTTGAAAAACCACTTTTCGCACTTGTGTTGGTGCAGGAAACCACTTTTGCACTTGTATTAGTGTGGAAAAAACACTTTTTGCACTTGTGATAATGTTGAAAAACCACTTTTCGCAATGGTTTTAGTGTTGAAAAACCACTTTTCGCACTTGTGTTGTTGCCGGAAACCACTTTTGCACTTGTATTAGTGTGGAAAAAACAGTTTTTGCACTTGTGATAGTGTTGAAAAACCACTTTTCGCACTTGTGTTAGTGTTGAAAAACCACTTTTCGCACTTGTGTTAGTGTGGAAAAAACACTTTTTGCACTTGTGATAGTGTTGAAAAACCACTTTTCGCACTTGTGTTAGTGTTGAAAAACCACTTTTCGCACTTGTGTTTGTGCAGGAAACCACTTTTCGCACTTGTGTTGGTTCAGGAAACCACTTTTGCACTTGTATTAGTGTGGAAAAATCACTTTTCGCACTTGTGTTAGTGTTGAAAAACCACTTTTCGCACTTGTGTTAGTGTTGAAAAACCACTTTTCGCACTTGTGTTAGTGTTGAAAAACCACTTTTCGCACTTGTGTTAGTGTTGAAAAACCACTTTTCTCACTTGTGTTGGTGCAGGAAACCACTTTTGCACTTGTATTAGTGTGGAAAAACCACTTTTCGCACTTGTGTTAGTGTTGAAAAACCACTTTTCGCACTTGTGTTAGTGTTGAAAAACCACTTTTCGCACTTGTGTTGGTGCAGGAAACCACTTTTGCACTTGTATTAGTGTGGAAAAAACACTTTTTGCACTTGTGATAGTGTTGAAAAACCACTTTTCGCACTTGTGTTAGTGTTGAAAAACCACTTTTCGCACTTGTGTTAGTGTTGAAAAACCACTTTTTGCACTTGTGTTGGTGCAGGAAACCACTTTTGCACTTGTATTAGTGTGGAAAAAACACTTTTTGCACTTGTGATAGTGTTGAAAAACCACTTTTCGCACTTGTGTTAGTGTTGAAAAACCACTTTTCGCACTTGTGTTGGTGTAGGAAACCACTTTTGCACTTGTATTAGTGTGGAAAAACCACTTTTCGCACTTGTGTTAGTGTTGAAAAACCACTTTTCGCACTTGTGTTAGTGTTGAAAAACCACTTTTCGCACTTGTGTTGGTGCAGTAAACCACTTTTGCACTTGTATTAGTGTGGAAAAAACACTTTTAGCACTTGTGTTCGTGTTGAAAAACCACTTTTCGCACTTGTGTTAGTGTTGAAAAACCACTTTTCGCACTTGTGTTGGTGCAGGAAACCACTTTTGCACTTGTATTAGTGTGGAAAAAACACTTTTTGCACTTGTGATAGTGTTGAAAAACCACTTTTCGCACTTGTGGTAGTGTTGAAAAACCACTTTTCGCACTTGTATTAGTGTTGAAAAAGCACATTTCGCACTTGTGTTGGTGCAGTAAACCACTTTTGCACTTGTATTAGTGTGGAAAAAACACTTTTCGCACTTGTGTTAGTGTTGAAAAACCACTTTTCGCACTTGTGTTAGTGTTGAAAAACCACTTTTCGCACTTGTGTTGGTGCAGGAAACCCCTTTTGCACTTGTGTTGGTGCAGGAAACCACTTTTGCACTTGTATTAGTGTGGAAAAAACACTTTTTGCACTTGTGATAGTGTTGAAAAACCCCTTTTAGCACTTGTGTTAGTGTTGAAAAACCACTTTTCGCACTTGTGTTGGTGCAGGAAACCACTTTTGCACTTGTATTAGTGTGGAAAAAACACTTTTTGCACTTGTGATAGTGTTGAAAAACCACTTTTCGCACTTGTGTTAGTGTTGAAAAACCACTTTTCGCACTTGTGTTGGTGTAGGAAACCACTTTTGCACTTGTATTAGTGTGGAAAAACCACTTTTCGCACTTGTGTTAGTGTTGAAAAACCACTTTTCGCACTTGTGTTAGTGTTGAAAAACCACTTTTCGCACTTGTGTTGGTGCAGGAAACCACTTTTGCACTTGTATTAGTGTGGAAAAAACACTTTTTGCACTTGTGATAGTGTTGAAAAACCACTTTTCGCACTTGTGTTAGTGTTGAAAAACCACTTTTAGCACTTGTGTTAGTGTTGAAAAACCACTTTTCGCACTTGTGTTGGTGCAGGAAACCACTTTTGCACTTGTATTAGTGTGGAAAAAACACTTTTTGCACTTGTGATAGTGTTGAAAAACCACTTTTCGCACTTGTGTTAGTGTTGAAAAACCACTTTTCGCACTTGTGTTGGTGCAGGAAACCACTTTTGCACTTGTATTAGTGTGGAAAAAACACTTTTTGCACTTGTGATAGTGTTGAAAAACCACTTTTCGCACTTGTGTTAGTGTTGAAAAACCACTTTTCGCACTTGTGTTAGTGTTGAAAAACCACTTTTCGCACTTGTGTTGGTGCAGTAAACCACTTTTGCACTTGTATTAGTTTGGAAAAAACACTTTTCGCACTTGTGTTATTGTTGAAAAACCACTTTTGGCACTTGTGTTAGTGTTGAAAAACCACTTTTCGCCCTTGTGTTAGTGTTGAAAAACCACTTTTCGCACTTGTGTTGGTGCAGGAAACCACTTTTGCACTTGCATTAGTGTGGAAAAAACACTTTTTGCACTTGTGATAGTGTTGAAAAACCACTTTTCGCACTTGTGTTAGTGTTGAAAAACCACTTTTCGCACTTGTGTTGGTGCAGGAAACCACTTTTGCACTTGTATTAGTGTGGAAAAAACACTTTTTGCACTTGTGATAGTGTTGAAAAACCACTTTTCGTACTTGTGTTAGTGTTGAAAAACCACTTTTCGCACTTGTGTTGGTGCAGGAAACCACTTTTGCACTTGTATTAGTGTGGAAAACCACTTTTCGCACTTGTGTTAGTGTTGAAAAACCACTTTTCACACTTGTGTTGGTGCAGGAAACCACTTTTGCACTTGTATTAGTGTGGAAAAAACACTTTTTGCACTTGTGATAGTGTTGAAAAACCACTTTTCGCAATGGTTTTAGTGTTGAAAAACCACTTTTCGCACTTGTGTTGTTGCCGGAAACCACTTTTGCACTTGTATTAGTGTGGAAAAAACAGTTTTTGCACTTGTGATAGTGTTGAAAAACCACTTTTCGCACTTGTGTTAGTGTTGAAAAACCACTTTTCGCACTTGTGTTAGTGTGGAAAAAACACTTTTTGCACTTGTGATAGTGTTGAAAAACCACTTTTCGCACTTGTGTTAGTGTTGAAAAACCACTTTTCGCACTTGTGTTGGTGCAGGAAACCCCTTTTGCACTTGTGTTGGTGCAGGAAACCACTTTTGCACTTGTATTAGTGTGGAAAAAACACTTTTTGCACTTGTGATAGTGTTGAAAAACCCCTTTTAGCACTTGTGTTAGTGTTGAAAAACCACTTTTCGCACTTGTGTTGGTGCAGGAAACCACTTTTGCACTTGTATTAGTGTGGAAAAAACACTTTTTGCACTTGTGATAGTGTTGAAAAACCACTTTTCGCACTTGTGTTAGTGTTGAAAAACCACTTTTCGCACTTGTGTTGGTGTAGGAAACCACTTTTGCACTTGTATTAGTGTGGAAAAACCACTTTTCGCACTTGTGTTAGTGTTGAAAAACCACTTTTCGCACTTGTGTTAGTGTTGAAAAACCACTTTTCGCACTTGTGTTGGTGCAGGAAACCACTTTTGCACTTGTATTAGTGTGGAAAAAACACTTTTTGCACTTGTGATAGTGTTGAAAAACCACTTTTCGCACTTGTGTTAGTGTTGAAAAACCACTTTTAGCACTTGTGTTAGTGTTGAAAAACCACTTTTCGCACTTGTGTTGGTGCAGGAAACCACTTTTGCACTTGTATTAGTGTGGAAAAAACACTTTTTGCACTTGTGATAGTGTTGAAAAACCACTTTTCGCACTTGTGTTAGTGTTGAAAAACCACTTTTCGCACTTGTGTTGGTGCAGGAAACCACTTTTGCACTTGTATTAGTGTGGAAAAAACACTTTTTGCACTTGTGATAGTGTTGAAAAACCACTTTTCGCACTTGTGTTAGTGTTGAAAAACCACTTTTCGCACTTGTGTTAGTGTTGAAAAACCACTTTTCGCACTTGTGTTGGTGCAGTAAACCACTTTTGCACTTGTATTAGTTTGGAAAAAACACTTTTCGCACTTGTGTTATTGTTGAAAAACCACTTTTGGCACTTGTGTTAGTGTTGAAAAACCACTTTTCGCCCTTGTGTTAGTGTTGAAAAACCACTTTTCGCACTTGTGTTGGTGCAGGAAACCACTTTTGCACTTGCATTAGTGTGGAAAAAACACTTTTTGCACTTGTGATAGTGTTGAAAAACCACTTTTCGCACTTGTGTTAGTGTTGAAAAACCACTTTTCGCACTTGTGTTGGTGCAGGAAACCACTTTTGCACTTGTATTAGTGTGGAAAAAACACTTTTTGCACTTGTGATAGTGTTGAAAAACCACTTTTCGTACTTGTGTTAGTGTTGAAAAACCACTTTTCGCACTTGTGTTGGTGCAGGAAACCACTTTTGCACTTGTATTAGTGTGGAAAACCACTTTTCGCACTTGTGTTAGTGTTGAAAAACCACTTTTCACACTTGTGTTGGTGCAGGAAACCACTTTTGCACTTGTATTAGTGTGGAAAAAACACTTTTTGCACTTGTGATAGTGTTGAAAAACCACTTTTCGCAATGGTTTTAGTGTTGAAAAACCACTTTTCGCACTTGTGTTGTTGCCGGAAACCACTTTTGCACTTGTATTAGTGTGGAAAAAACAGTTTTTGCACTTGTGATAGTGTTGAAAAACCACTTTTCGCACTTGTGTTAGTGTTGAAAAACCACTTTTCGCACTTGTGTTAGTGTGGAAAAAACACTTTTTGCACTTGTGATAGTGTTGAAAAACCACTTTTCGCACTTGTGTTAGTGTTGAAAAACCACTTTTCGCACTTGTGTTTGTGCAGGAAACCACTTTTCGCACTTGTGTTGGTGCAGGAAACCACTTTTGCACTTGTATTAGTGTGGAAAAATCACTTTTCGCACTTGTGTTAGTGTTGAAAAACCACTTTTCGCACTTGTGTTAGTGTTGAAAAACCACTTTTCGCACTTGTGTTAGTGTTGAAAAACCACTTTTCGCACTTGTGTTAGTGTTGAAAAACCACTTTTCTCACTTGTGTTGGTGCAGGAAACCACTTTTGCACTTGTATTAGTGTGGGAAAACCACTTTTCGCACTTGTGTTAGTGTTGAAAAACCACTTTTCGCACTTGTGTTAGTGTTGAAAAACCACTTTTCGCACTTGTGTTGGTGCAGGAAACCACTTTTGCACTTGTATTAGTGTGGAAAAAACACTTTTTGCACTTGTGATAGTGTTGAAAAACCACTTTTCGCACTTGTGTTAGTGTTGAAAAACCACTTTTCGCACTTGTGTTAGTGTTGAAAAACCACTTTTCGCACTTGTGTTGGTGCAGGAAACCACTTTTGCACTTGTATTAGTGTGGAAAAAACACTTTTTGCACTTGTGATAGTGTTGAAAAACCACTTTTCGCACTTGTGTTAGTGTTGAAAAACCACTTTTCGCACTTGTGTTGGTGCAGTAAACCACTTTTGCACTTGTATTAGTGTGGAAAAAACACTTTTCGCACTTGTGTTAGTGTTGAAAAACCACTTTTCGCACTTGTGTTAGTGTAGGAAACCACTTTTGCACTTGTATTAGTGCGGAAAAACCACTTTTCGCACTTGTGTTAGTGTTGAAAAACCACTTTTCGCACTTGTGTTAGTGTTGAAAAACCACTTTTCGCACTTGTGTTGGTGCAGTAAACCACTTTTGCACTTGTATTAGTGTGGAAAAAACACTTTTCGCACTTGTGTTAGTGTTGAAAAACCACTTTTCGCACTTGTGTTAGTGTTGAAAAACCACTTTTCGCACTTGTGTTGGTGCAGGAAACCACTTTTGCACTTGTGTTGGTGCAGGAAACCACTTTTGCACTTGTATTAGTGTGGAAAAAACACTTTTTGCACTTGTGATAGTGTTGAAAAACCCCTTTTAGCACTTGTGTTAGTGTTGAAAAACCACTTTTCGCACTTGTGTTGGTGCAGTAAACCACTTTTGCACTTGTATTAGTGTGGAAAAAACACTTTTTGCACTTGTGATAGTGTTGAAAAACCCCTTTTAGCACTTGTGTTAGTGTTGAAAAACCACTTTTCGCACTTGTGTTGGTGCAGTAAACCACTTTTGCACTTGTATTAGTGTGGAAAAAACACTTTTTGCACTTGTGATAGTGTTGAAAAACCACTTTTCGCACTTGTGTTAGTGTTGAAAAACCACTTTTCGCACTTGTGTTGGTGTAGGAAACCACTTTTGCACTTGTATTAGTGTGGAAAAACCACTTTT
The DNA here is from genome assembly GCF_964187855.1 of Myxine glutinosa. Taxonomy (NCBI): domain Eukaryota; kingdom Metazoa; phylum Chordata; class Myxini; order Myxiniformes; family Myxinidae; genus Myxine; species Myxine glutinosa. The sequence goes on from NW_027617448.1 coordinate 46,338, forward strand.
CGCACTTGTGTTAGTGTTGAAAAACCACTTTTCGCACTTGTGTTAGTGTTGAAAAACCACTTTTCGCACTTGTGTTGGTGCAGCAAACCACTTTTGCACTTGTATTAGTGTGGAAAAAACACTTTTTGCACTTGTGATAGTGTTGAAAAACCACTTTTCGCACTTGTGTTAGTGTTGAAAAACCACTTTTCGCACTTGTGTTATTATTGAAAAACTACTTTTCGCACTTGTGTTGGTGCAGGAAACCACTTTTGCACTTGTATTAGTGTGGAAAAAACACTTTTCGCACTTGTGTTAGTGTTGAAAAACCACTTTTCGCACTTGTGTTAGTGTTGAAAAACCACTTTTCGCACTTGTGTTGGTGCAGGAAACCACTTTTGCACTTGTATTAGTGTGGAAAAAACACTTTTTGCACTTGTGATAGTGTTGAAAAACGACTTTTCGCACTTGTGTTAGTGTTGAAAAACCACTTTTCGCACTTATGTTAGTGTTGAAAAACCACTTTTCGCACTTGTGTTGGTGCAGGAAACCACTTTTGCACTTGTATTAGTGTGGAAAAAACACTTTTCGCACTTGTGTTAGTGTTGAAAAATCACTTTTCGCACTTGTGTTAGTGTTGAAAAACCACTTTTAGCACTTGTGTTAGTGTTGAAAAACCACTTTTCACACTTGTGTTGGTGCAGCAAACCACTTTTGCAATTGTATTAGTGTGGAAAAAACACTTTTCGCACTTGTGTTAGTGTTGAAAAACCACTTTTCGCACTTGTGTTAGTGTTGAAAAACCACTTTTCGCACTTGTGTTGGTGCAGGAAACCACTTTTGCACTTGTATTAGTGTGGAAAAACCACTTTTCGCACTTGTGTTAGTGTTGAAAAACCACTTTTCGCACTTGTATTAGTGTTGAAAAACCACTTTTCGCACTTGTGTTGGTGCAGGAAACCACTTTTGCACTTGTATTAGTGTGGAAAAAACACTTTTTGCACTTGTGATAGTGTTGAAAAACCACTTTTCGCACTTGTGTTAGTGTTGAAAAACCACTTTTCGCACTTGTGTTGGTGCAGGAAACCACTTTTGCACTTGTATTAGTGTGGAAAAATCACTTTTCGCACTTGTGTTAGTGTTGAAAAACCACTTTTCGCACTTGTGTTAGTGTTGAAAAACCACTTTTCGCACTTGTGTTAGTGTTGAAAAACCACTTTTCGCACTTGTGTTAGTGTTGAAAAACCACTTTTCTCACTTGTGTTGGTGCAGGAAACCACTTTTGCACTTGTATTAGTGTGGAAAAACCACTTTTCGCACTTGTGTTAGTGTTGAAAAACCACTTTTCGCACTTGTGTTAGTGTTGAAAAACCACTTTTCGCACTTGTGTTGGTGCAGGAAACCACTTTTGCACTTGTATTAGTGTGGAAAAAACACTTTTTGCACTTGTGATAGTGTTGAAAAACCACTTTTCGCACTTGTGTTAGTGTTGAAAAACCACTTTTCGCACTTGTGTTAGTGTTGAAAAACCACTTTTCGCACTTGTGTTGGTGCAGGAAACCACTTTTGCACTTGTATTAGTGTGGAAAAAACACTTTTTGCACTTGTGATAGTGTTGAAAAACCACTTTTCGCACTTGTGTTAGTGTTGAAAAACCACTTTTCGCACTTGTGTTGGTGTAGGAAACCACTTTTGCACTTGTATTAGTGTGGAAAAACCACTTTTCGCACTTGTGTTAGTGTTGAAAAACCACTTTTCGCACTTGTGTTAGTGTTGAAAAACCACTTTTCGCACTTGTGTTGGTGCAGTAAACCACTTTTGCACTTGTATTAGTGTGGAAAAAACACTTTTCGCACTTGTGTTAGTGTTGAAAAACCACTTTTCGCACTTGTGTTAGTGTTGAAAAACCACTTTTCGCACTTGTGTTGGTGCAGGAAACCACTTTTGCACTTGTGTTGGTGCAGGAAACCACTTTTGCACTTGTATTAGTGTGGAAAAAACACTTTTTGCACTTGTGATAGTGTTGAAAAACCCCTTTTAGCACTTGTGTTAGTGTTGAAAAACCACTTTTCGCACTTGTGTTGGTGCAGTAAACCACTTTTGCACTTGTATTAGTGTGGAAAAAACACTTTTTGCACTTGTGATAGTGTTGAAAAACCACTTTTCGCACTTGTGTTAGTGTTGAAAAACCACTTTTCGCACTTGTGTTGGTGTAGGAAACCACTTTTGCACTTGTATTAGTGTGGAAAAACCACTTTTCGCACTTGTGTTAGTGTTGAAAAACCACTTTTCGCACTTGTGTTAGTGTTGAAAAACCACTTTTCGCACTTGTGTTGGTGCAGCAAACCACTTTTGCACTTGTATTAGTGTGGAAAAAACACTTTTTGCACTTGTGATAGTGTTGAAAAACCACTTTTCGCACTTGTGTTAGTGTTGAAAAACCACTTTTCGCACTTGTGTTAGTATTGAAAAACTACTTTTCGCACTTGTGTTGGTGCAGGAAACCACTTTTGCACTTGTATTAGTGTGGAAAAAACACTTTTCGCACTTGTGTTAGTGTTGAAAAACCACTTTTCGCACTTGTGTTAGTGTTGAAAAACCACTTTTCGCACTTGTGTTGGTGCAGGAAACCACTTTTGCACTTGTATTAGTGTGGAAAAAACACTTTTTGCACTTGTGATAGTGTTGAAAAACCACTTTTCGCACTTGTGTTAGTGTTGAAAAACCACTTTTCGCACTTATGTTAGTGTTGAAAAACCACTTTTCGCACTTGTGTTGGTGCAGGAAACCACTTTTGCACTTGTATTAGTGTGGAAAAAACACTTTTCGCACTTGTGTTAGTGTTGAAAAATCACTTTTCGCACTTGTGTTAGTGTTGAAAAACCACTTTTCGCACTTGTGTTGGTGCAGGAAACCACTTTTGCACTTGTGTTAGTGTGGAAAAACCACTTTTCGCACTTGTGTTAGTGTTGAAAAACCACTTTTCGCACTTGTGTTAGTGTTGAAAAAACCACTTTTCGCACTTGTGTTGGTGCAGGAAACCACTTTTGCACTTGCATTAGTGTGGAAAAAACACTTTTTGCACTTGTGATAGTGTTGAAAAACCACTTTTCGCACTTGTGTTAGTGTTGAAAAACCACTTTTCGCACTTGTGTTGGTGCAGGAAACCACTTTTGCACTTGTATTAGTGTGGTAAAACCACTTTTCGCACTTGTGTTAGTGTTGAAAAACCACTTTTCGCACTTGTGTTAGTGTTGAAAAACCACTTTTCGCACTTGTGTTGGTGCAGGAAACCACTTTTGCACTTGTATTAGTGTGGAAAAAACACTTTTTGCACTTGTGATAGTGTTGAAAAACCACTTTTTGCACTTGTGTTAGTGTTGAAAAACTACTTTTCGCACTTGTGTTAGTGTTGAAAAACCACTTTTCGCACTTGTGTTGGTGCAGGAAACCACTTTTGCACTTGTATTAGTGTGGAAAAAACACTTTTTGCACTTGTGATAGTGTTGAAAAACCACTTTTCGCACTTGTGTTAGTGTTGAAAAACCACTTTTAGCACTTGTGTTAGTGTTGAAAAACCACTTTTCGCACTTGTGTTGGTGCAGGAAACCACTCTTGCAATTGTATTAGTGTGGAAAAAACACTTTTCGCACTTGTGTTAGTGTTGAAAAACCACTTTTCGCACTTGTGTTAGTGTTGAAAAACCACTTTTCGCACTTGTGTTGGTGCAGGAAACCACTTTTGCACTTGTATTAGTGTGGAAAAACCACTTTTCGCACTTGTGTTAGTGTTGAAAAACCACTTTTCGCACTTGTGTTAGTGTTGAAAAACCACTTTTCGCACTTGTGTTGGTGCAGGAAACCACTTTTGCACTTGTATTAGTGTGGAAAAAACACTTTTTGCACTTGTGATAGTGTTGAAAAACCACTTTTCGCACTTGTGTTAGTGTTGAAAAACCACTTTTCGCACTTGTGTTGGTGCAGGAAACCACTTTTGCACTTGTATTAGTGTGGAAAAACCACTTTTCACACTTGTGTTAGTGTTGAAAAACCACTTTTCGCACTTGTGTTAGTGTTGAAAAACCACTTTTCGCACTTGTGTTGGTGCAGGAAACCACTTTTGCACTTGTATTAGTGTGGAAAAAACACTTTTTGCACTTGTGATAGTGTTGAAAAACCACTTTTCGCACTTGTGTTAGTGTTGAAAAACCACTTTTCGCACTTGTGTTAGTGTTGAAAAACCACTTTTCGCACTTGTGTTGGTGCAGGAAACCACTTTTGCACTTGTATTAGTGTGGAAAAAACACTTTTTGCACTTGTGATAGTGTTGAAAAACCACTTTTCGCACTTGTGTTAGTGTTGAGAAACCACTTTTAGCACTTGTGTTAGTGTTGAAAAACCACTTTTCGCACTTGTGTTGGTGCAGGAAACCACTTTTGCACTTGTATTAGTGTGGAAAAAACACTTTTTGCACTTGTGATAGTGTTGAAAAACCACTTTTCGCACTTGTGTTGGTGTAGGAAACCACTTTTGCACTTGTATTAGTGTGGAAAAACCACTTTTCGCACTTGTGTTAGTGTTGAAAAACCACTTTTCGCACTTGTGTTAGTGTTGAAAAACCACTTTTCGCACTTGTGTTGGTGCAGGAAACCACTTTTGCACTTGTATTAGTGTGGAAAAAACACTTTTTGCACTTGTGATAGTGTTGAAAAACCACTTTTCGCACTTGTGTTAGTGTTGAAAAACCACTTTTCGCACTTATGTTAGTGTTGAAAAACCACTTTTCGCACTTGTGTTGGTGCAGGAAACCACTTTTGCACTTGTATTAGTGTGGAAAAAAACACTTTTCGCACTTGTGTTAGTGTTGAAAAATCACTTTTCGCACTTGTGTTAGTGTTGAAAAACCACTTTTCGCACTTGTGTTGGTGCAGGAAACCACTTTTGCACTTGTGTTAGTGTGGAAAAACCACTTTTCGCACTTGTGTTAGTGTTGAAAAACCACTTTTCGCACTTGTGTTAGTGTTGAAAAACCACTTTTCGCACTTGTGTTGGTGCAGGAAACCACTTTTGCACTTGCATTAGTGTGGAAAAAACACTTTTTGCACTTGTGATAGTGTTGAAAAACCACTTTTCGCACTTGTGTTAGTGTTGAAAAACCACTTTTCGCACTTGTGTTGGTGCAGGAAACCACTTTTGCACTTGTATTAGTGTGGTAAAACCACTTTTCGCACTTGTGTTAGTGTTGAAAAACCACTTTTCGCACTTGTGTTAGTGTTGAAAAACCACTTTTCGCACTTGTGTTGGTGCAGGAAACCACTTTTGCACTTGTATTAGTGTGGAAAAAACACTTTTTGCACTTGTGATAGTGTTGAAAAACCACTTTTTGCACTTGTGTTAGTGTTGAAAAACTACTTTTCGCACTTGTGTTAGTGTTGAAAAACCACTTTTCGCACTTGTGTTGGTGCAGGAAACCACTTTTGCACTTGTATTAGTGTGGAAAAAACACTTTTTGCACTTGTGATAGTGTTGAAAAACCACTTTTCGCACTTGTGTTAGTGTTGAAAAACCACTTTTAGCACTTGTGTTAGTGTTGAAAAACCACTTTTCGCACTTGTGTTGGTGCAGGAAACCACTTTTGCAATTGTATTAGTGTGGAAAAAACACTTTTCGCACTTGTGTTAGTGTTGAAAAACCACTTTTCGCACTTGTGTTAGTGTTGAAAAACCACTTTTCGCACTTGTGTTGGTGCAGGAAACCACTTTTGCACTTGTATTAGTGTGGAAAAACCACTTTTCGCACTTGTGTTAGTGTTGAAAAACCACTTTTCGCACTTGTGTTAGTGTTGAAAAACCACTTTTCGCACTTGTGTTGGTGCAGGAAACCACTTTTGCACTTGTATTAGTGTGGAAAAAACACTTTTTGCACTTGTGATAGTGTTGAAAAACCACTTTTCGCACTTGTGTTAGTGTTGAAAAACCACTTTTCGCACTTGTGTTGGTGCAGGAAACCACTTTTGCACTTGTATTAGTGTGGAAAAACCACTTTTCACACTTGTGTTAGTGTTGAAAAACCACTTTTCGCACTTGTGTTAGTGTTGAAAAACCACTTTTCGCACTTGTGTTGGTGCAGGAAACCACTTTTGCACTTGTATTAGTGTGGAAAAAACACTTTTTGCACTTGTGATAGTGTTGAAAAACCACTTTTCGCACTTGTGTTAGTGTTGAAAAACCACTTTTCGCACTTGTGTTAGTGTTGAAAAACCACTTTTCGCACTTGTGTTGGTGCAGGAAACCACTTTTGCACTTGTATTAGTGTGGAAAAAACACTTTTTGCACTTGTGATAGTGTTGAAAAACCACTTTTCGCACTTGTGTTAGTGTTGAGAAACCACTTTTAGCACTTGTGTTAGTGTTGAAAAACCACTTTTCGCACTTGTGTTGGTGCAGGAAACCACTTTTGCACTTGTATTAGTGTGGAAAAAACACTTTTTGCACTTGTGATAGTGTTGAAAAACCACTTTTCGCACTTGTGTTGGTGTAGGAAACCACTTTTGCACTTGTATTAGTGTGGAAAAACCACTTTTCGCACTTGTGTTAGTGTTGAAAAACCACTTTTCGCACTTGTGTTAGTGTTGAAAAACCACTTTTCAGACTTGTGTTGGTGCAGCAAACCACTTTTGCACTTGTATTAGTGTGGAAAAAACACTTTTTGCACTTGTGATCGTGTTGAAAAACCACTTTTCGCACTTGTGTTAGTGTTGAAAAACCACTTTTCGCACTTGTGTTAGTGTTGAAAAACTACTTTTCGCACTTGTGTTGGTCCAGGAAACCACTTTTGCACTTGTATTAGTGTGGAAAAAACACTTTTCGCACTTGTGTTAGTGTTGAAAAACCACTTTTCGCACTTGTGTAAGTGTTGAAAAACCACTTTCGCACTTGTGTTGGTGCAGGAAACCACTTTTGCACTTGTATTAGTGTGGAAAAAACACTTTTTGCACTTGTGATAGTGTTGAAAAACCACTTTTCGCACTTGTGTTAGTGTTGAAAAACCACTTTTCGCACTTGTGTTAGTGTTGAAAAACCACTTTTCGCACTTGTGTTGGTGCAGTAAACCACTTTTGCACTTGTATTAGTGTGGAAAAAACCACTTTTCGCACTTGTGTTAGTGTTGAAAAAACCACTTTTCGCACTTGTGTTAGTGTTGAAAAACCACTTTTCGCACTTGTGTTGGTGCAGGAAACCACTTTTGCACTTGTATTAGTGTGGAAAAAACACTTTTTGCACTTGTGATAGTGTTGAAAAACCACTTTTCGCACTTGTGTTAGTGTTGAAAAACCACTTTTCGCACTTGTATTAGTGTTGAAAAAGCACATTTCGCACTTGTGTTGGTGCAGTAAACCACTTTTGCACTTGTATTAGTGTGGAAAAAACACTTTTCGCACTTGTGTTAGTGTTGAAAAAACCACTTTTCGCACTTGTGTTAGTGTTGAAAAACCACTTTTCGCACTTGTGTTGGTGCAGGAAACCCCTTTTGCACTTGTGTTGGTGCAGGAAACCACTTTTGCACTTGTATTAGTGTGGAAAAAAACACTTTTTGCACTTGTGATAGTGTTGAAAAACCCCTTTTTAGCACTTGTGTTAGTGTTGAAAAACCACTTTTCGCACTTGTGTTGGTGCAGGAAACCACTTTTGCACTTGTATTAGTGTGGAAAAAACACTTTTTGCACTTGTGATAGTGTTGAAAAACCACTTTTCGCACTTGTGTTAGTGTTGAAAAACCACTTTTCGCACTTGTGTTGGTGTAGGAAACCACTTTTGCACTTGTATTAGTGTGGAAAAACCACTTTTCGCACTTGTGTTAGTGTTGAAAAACCACTTTTCGCACTTGTGTTAGTGTTGAAAAACCACTTTCGCACTTGTGTTGGTGCAGGAAACCACTTTTGCACTTGTATTAGTGTGGAAAAAACACTTTTTTGCACTTGTGATAGTGTTGAAAAACCACTTTTCGCACTTGTGTTAGTGTTGAAAAACCACTTTTAGCACTTGTGTTAGTGTTGAAAAACCACTTTTCGCACTTGTGTTGGTGCAGTAAACCACTTTTGCACTTGTATTAGTGTGGAAAAAACACTTTTTGCACTTGTGATAGTGTTGAAAAACCACTTTTGCACTTGTGTTAGTGTTGAAAACCACTTTTCGCACTTGTGTTGGTGCAGGAAACCACTTTTGCACTTGTATTAGTGTGGAAAAAACACTTTTTGCACTTGTGATAGTGTTGAAAAACCACTTTTCGCACTTGTGTTAGTGTTGAAAAACCACTTTTCGCACTTGTGTTAGTGTTGAAAAACCACTTTTCGCACTTGTGTTGGTGCAGTAAACCACTTTTGCACTTGTATTAGTTTGGAAAAAACACTTTTCGCACTTGTGTTATTGTTGAAAAACACCACTTTTGGCACTTGTGTTAGTGTTGAAAAACCACTTTTCGCCCTTGTGTTAGTGTTGAAAAACCACTTTTCGCACTTTGTGTTGGTGCAGGAAACCACTTTTGCACTTGCATTAGTGTGGAAAAAACACTTTTTGCACTTGTGATAGTGTTGAAAAACCACTTTTCGCACCTTGTGTTAGTGTTGAAAAAACCACTTTTCGCACTGTGTTGGTGCAGGAACCACTTTTGCACTTGTATTAGTGTGGAAAAAACACTTTTTGCACTTGTGATAGTGTTGAAAAACCACTTTTCGTACTTGTGTTAGTGTTGAAAAACCAATTTTCGCACTTGTGTTGGTGCAGGAAACCACTTTTGCACTTGTATAGTGTGGAAAACCACTTTTCGCACTTGTGTTAGTGTTGAAAACCACTTTTCGCACTTGTGTTAGTGTTGAAAAACCACTTTTCGCACTTGTGTTGGTGCAGGAAACCACTTTTGCACTTGTATTAGTGTGGAAAAAACACTTTTTGCACTTGTGATAGTGTTGAAAAACCACTTTTCGCACTTGTGTTAGTGTTGAAAAACCACTTTTCGCACTTGTGTTGGTGCAGGAAACCACTTTTGCACTTGTATTAGTGTGGAAAAAACACTTTTTGCACTTGTGATAGTGTTGAAAAACCACTTTTCGCACTTGTGTTAGTGTTGAAAAAAACACTTTTAGCACTTGTGTTAGTGTTGAAAAACCACTTTTCGCACTTGTGTTGGTGCAGGAAACCACTTTTGCACTTGTATTAGTGTGGAAAAAACACTTTTTGCACTTGTGATAGTGTTGAAAAAACCACTTTTCGCACTTGTGATAGTGTTGAAAAACCACTTTTCGCACTTGTGTTAGTGTTGAAAAACCACTTTTCGCACTTGTGTTGGTGCAGGAAACCACTTTTGCACTTGTATTAGTGTGGAAAAAACACTTCGCACTTGTGTTAGTGTGGAAAAAACACTTTTTGCACTTGTGATAGTGTTGAAAAACCCCTTTTCGCACTTGTGTTAGTGTTGAAAAACCACTTTTCGCACTTGTGTTGGGCAGGAAACCACTTTTGCACTTGTATTAGTGTGGAAAAAACACGTTTTGCACTTGTGATAGTGTTGAAAAACCACTTTTCGCACTTGTGTTAGTGTTGAAAAACCACTTTTCGCACTTGTGTTGGTGTAGGAAACCACTTTTGCACTTGTATTAGTGTGGAAAAACCACTTTTCGCACTTGTGTTGGTGCAGGAAACCACTTTTGCACTTGTATTAGTGTGGAAAAAACACTTCGCACTTGTGTTAGTGTGGAAAAAACACTTTTTGCACTTGTGATAGTGTTGAAAAACCCCTTTTCGCACTTGTGTTAGTGTTGAAAAACCACTTTCGCACTTGTGTTGGTGCAGGAAACCACTTTTGCACTTGTATTAGTGTGGAAAAAACACGTTTTGCACTTGTGATAGTGTTGAAAAACCACTTTTCCGCACTTGTGTTAGTGTTGAAAAACCACTTTTCGCACTTGTATTAGTGTTGAAAAAGCACATTTCGCACTTGTGTTGGTGCAGTAAACCACTTTTGCACTTGTATTAGTGTGGAAAAAAACACTTTTCGCACTTGTGTTAGTGTTGAAAAACCACTTTTCGCACTTGTGTTAGTGTTGAAAAACCACTTTTCGCACTTGTGTTGGTGCAGGAAACCCCTTTTGCACTTGTGTTGGTGCAGGAAACCACTTTTGCACTTGTATTAGTGTGGAAAAAACACTTTTTGCACTTGTGATAGTGTTGAAAAACCCCTTTTAGCACTTGTGTTAGTGTTGAAAAACCACTTTTCGCACTTGTGTTGGTGCAGGAAACCACTTTTGCACTTGTATTAGTGTGGAAAAAACACTTTTTGCACTTGTGATAGTGTTGAAAAACCACTTTTCGCACTTGTGTTAGTGTTGAAAAACCACTTTTCGCACTTGTGTTGGTGTAGGAAACCACTTTTGCACTTGTATTAGTGTGGAAAAACCACTTTTCGCACTTGTGTTAGTGTTGAAAAACCACTTTTCGCACTTGTGTTAGTGTTGAAAAACCACTTTTCGCACTTGTGTTAGTGTTGAAAAACCACTTTTAGCACTTGTGTTAGTGTTGAAAAACCACTTTTCGCACTTGTGTTGGTGCAGGAAACCACTTTTGCACTTGTATTAGTGTGGAAAAAACACTTTTTGCACTTGTGATAGTGTTGAAAAACCACTTTTTGCACTTGTGTTAGTGTTGAAAAACCACTTTTCGCACTTGTGTTGGTGCAGGAAACCACTTTTGCACTTGTATTAGTGTGGAAAAAACACTTTTTGCACTTGTGATAGTGTTGAAAAACCACTTTTCGCACTTGTGTTAGTGTTGAAAAACCACTTTTCGCACTTGTGTTAGTGTTGAAAAACCACTTTTCGCACTTGTGTTGGTGCAGTAAACCACTTTTGCACTTGTATTAGTTTGGAAAAAACACTTTTCGCACTTGTGTTATTGTTGAAAAACCACTTTTGGCACTTGTGTTAGTGTTGAAAAACCACTTTTCGCCCTTGTGTTAGTGTTGAAAAACCACTTTTCGCACTTGTGTTGGTGCAGGAAACCACTTTTGCACTTGCATTAGTGTGGAAAAAACACTTTTTGCACTTGTGATAATGTTGAAAAACCACTTTTCGCACTTGTGTTAGTGTTGAAAAACCACTTTTCGCACTTGTGTTGGTGCAGGAAACCACTTTTGCACTTGTATTAGTGTGGAAAAAACACTTTTTGCACTTGTGATAGTGTTGAAAAACCACTTTTCGTACTTGTGTTAGTGTTGAAAAACCAATTTTCGCTCTTGTGTTGGTGCAGGAAACCACTTTTGCACTTGTATTAGTGTGGAAAACCACTTTTCGCACTTGTGTTAGTGTTGAAAAACCACTTTTCGCACTTGTGTTAGTGTTGAAAAACCACTTTTCGCACTTGTGTTGGTGCAGGAAACCACTTTTGCACTTGTATTAGTGTGGAAAAAACACTTTTTGCACTTGTGATAGTGTTGAAAAACCACTTTTCGCACTTGTGTTAGTGTTGAAAAACCACTTTTCGCACTTGTGTTGGTGCAGGAAACCACTTTTGCACTTGTATTAGTGTGGAAAAAACACTTTTTGCACTTGTGATAGTGTTGAAAAACCACTTTTCGCACTTGTGTTAGTGTTGAAAAAACACTTTTAGCACTTGTGTTAGTGTTGAAAAACCACTTTTCGCACTTGTGTTGGTGCAGGAAACCACTTTTGCACTTGTATTAGTGTGGAAAAAACACTTTTTGCACTTGTGATAGTGTTGAAAAACCACTTTTCGCACTTGTGATAGTGTTGAAAAACCACTTTTCGCACTTGTGTTAGTGTTGAAAAACCACTTTTCGCACTTGTGTTGGTGCAGGAAACCACTTTTGCACTTGTATTAGTGTGGAAAAAACACTTCGCACTTGTGTTAGTGTGGAAAAAACACTTTTTGCACTTGTGATAGTGTTGAAAAACCCCTTTTCGCACTTGTGTTAGTGTTGAAAAACCACTTTTCGCACTTGTGTTGGTGCAGGAAACCACTTTTGCACTTGTATTAGTGTGGAAAAAACACGTTTTGCACTTGTGATAGTGTTGAAAAACCACTTTTCGCACTTGTGTTAGTGTTGAAAAACCACTTTTCGCACTTGTGTTGGTGTAGGAAACCACTTTTGCACTTGTATTAGTGTGGAAAAACCACTTTTCGCACTTGTGTTAGTGTTGAAAAACCACTTTTCGCACTTGTGTTAGTGTTGAAAAACCACTTTTCGCACTTTTGTTGGTGCAGCAAACCACTTTTGCACTTGTATTAGTGTGGAAAAAACACTTTTTGCACTTGTGATAGTGTTGAAAAACCACTTTTCGCACTTGTGTTAGTGTTGAAAAACCACTTTTCGCACTTGTGTTAGTGTTGAAAAACTACTTTTCGCACTTGTGTTGGTGCAGGAAACCACTTTTGCACTTGTATATGTGTGGAAAAAATACTTTTCGCACTTGTGTTAGTGTTGAAAAACCACTTTTCGCACTTGTGTAAGTGTTGAAAAACCACATTTCGCACTTGTGTTGGTGCAGGAAACCACTTTTGCACTTGTATTAGTGTGGAAAAAACACTTTTTGCACTTGTGATAGTGTTGAAAAACCACTTTTCGCACTTGTGTTAGTGTTGAAAAACCACTTTTCGCACTTGTGTTAGTGTTGAAAAACCACTTTTCGCACTTGTGTTGGTGCAGTAAACCACTTTTGCACTTGTATTAGTGTGGAAAAACCACTTTTCGCACTTGTGTTAGTGTTGAAAAACCACTTTTCGCACTTGTGTTAGTGTTGAAAAACCACTTTTCGCACTTGTGTTGGTGCAGGAAACCACTTTTGCACTTGTATTAGTGTGGAAAAAACACTTTTTGCACTTGTGATAGTGTTGAAAAACCACTTTTCGCACTTGTGTTAGTGTTGAAAAACCACTTTTCGCACTTGTATTAGTGTTGAAAAAGCACATTTCGCACTTGTGTTGGTGCAGTAAACCACTTTTGCACTTGTATTAGTGTGGAAAAAACACTTTTCGCACTTGTGTTAGTGTTGAAAAACCACTTTTCGCACTTGTGTTAGTGTTGAAAAACCACTTTTCGCACTTGTGTTGGTGCAGGAAACCCCTTTTGCACTTGTGTTGGTGCAGGAAACCACTTTTGCACTTGTATTAGTGTGGAAAAAACACTTTTTGCACTTGTGATAGTGTTGAAAAACCCCTTTTAGCACTTGTGTTAGTGTTGAAAAACCACTTTTCGCACTTGTGTTGGTGCAGGAAACCACTTTTGCACTTGTATTAGTGTGGAAAAAACACTTTTTGCACTTGTGATAGTGTTGAAAAACCACTTTTCGCACTTGTGTTAGTGTTGAAAAACCACTTTTCGCACTTGTGTTGGTGTAGGAAACCACTTTTGCACTTGTATTAGTGTGGAAAAACCACTTTTCGCACTTGTGTTAGTGTTGAAAAACCACTTTTCGCACTTGTGTTAGTATTGAAAAACCACTTTTCGCACTTGTGTTGGTGCAGGAAACCACTTTTGCACTTGTATTAGTGTGGAAAAAACACTTTTTGCACTTGTGATAGTGTTGAAAAACCACTTTTCGCACTTGTGTTAGTGTTGAAAAACCACTTTTAGCACTTGTGTTAGTGTTGAAAAACCACTTTTCGCACTTGTGTTGGTGCAGGAAACCACTTTTGCACTTGTATTAGTGTGGAAAAAACACTTTTTGCACTTGTGATAGTGTTGAAAAACCACTTTTCGCACTTGTGTTAGTGTTGAAAAACCACTTTTCGCACTTGTGTTGGTGCAGGAAACCACTTTTGCACTTGTATTAGTGTGGAAAAAACACTTTTTGCACTTGTGATAGTGTTGAAAAACCACTTTTCGCACTTGTGTTAGTGTTGAAAAACCACTTTTCGCACTTGTGTTAGTGTTGAAAAACCACTTTTCGCACTTGTGTTGGTGCAGTAAACCACTTTTGCACTTGTATTAGTTTGGAAAAAACACTTTTCGCACTTGTGTTATTGTTGAAAAACCACTTTTGGCACTTGTGTTAGTGTTGAAAAACCACTTTTCGCCCTTGTGTTAGTGTTGAAAAACCACTTTTCGCACTTGTGTTGGTGCAGGAAACCACTTTTGCACTTGCATTAGTGTGGAAAAAACACTTTTTGCACTTGTGATAGTGTTGAAAAACCACTTTTCGCACTTGTGTTAGTGTTGAAAAACCACTTTTCGCACTTGTGTTGGTGCAGGAAACCACTTTTGCACTTGTATTAGTGTGGAAAAAACACTTTTTGCACTTGTGATAGTGTTGAAAAACCACTTTTCGTACTTGTGTTAGTGTTGAAAAACCACTTTTCGCACTTGTGTTGGTGCAGGAAACCACTTTTGCACTTGTATTTGTGTGGAAAACCACTTTTCGCACTTGTGTTAGGGTTGAAAAACCACTTTTCGCACTTGTGTTAGTGTTGAAAAACCACTTTTCGCACTTGTGTTGGTGCAGGAAACCACTTTTGCACTTGTATTAGTGTGGAAAAAACACTTTTTGCACTTGTGATAGTGTTGAAAAACCACTTTTCGCACTTGTGTTAGTGTTGAAAAACCACTTTTCGCACTTGTGTTAGTGTTGAAAAACCACTTTTCGCACTTGTGTTGGTGCAGTAAACCACTTTTGCACTTGTATTAGTTTGGAAAAAACACTTTTCGCACTTGTGTTATTGTTGAAAAACCACTTTTGGCACTTGTGTTAGTGTTGAAAAACCACTTTTCGCCCTTGTGTTAGTGTTGAAAAACCACTTTTCGCACTTGTGTTGGTGCAGGAAACCACTTTTGCACTTGCATTAGTGTGGAAAAAACACTTTTTGCACTTGTGATAATGTTGAAAAACCACTTTTCGCACTTGTGTTAGTGTTGAAAAACCACTTTTCGCACTTGTGTTGGTGCAGGAAACCACTTTTGCACTTGTATTAGTGTGGAAAAAACACTTTTTGCACTTGTGATAGTGTTGAAAAACCACTTTTCGTACTTGTGTTAGTGTTGAAAAACCAATTTTCGCTCTTGTGTTGGTGCAGGAAACCACTTTTGCACTTGTATTAGTGTGGAAAACCACTTTTCGCACTTGTGTTAGTGTTGAAAAACCACTTTTCGCACTTGTGTTAGTGTTGAAAAACCACTTTTCGCACTTGTGTTGGTGCAGGAAACCACTTTTGCACTTGTATTAGTGTGGAAAAAACACTTTTTGCACTTGTGATAGTGTTGAAAAACCACTTTTCGCACTTGTGTTAGTGTTGAAAAACCACTTTTCGCACTTGTGTTGGTGCAGGAAACCACTTTTGCACTTGTATTAGTGTGGAAAAAACACTTTTTGCACTTGTGATAGTGTTGAAAAACCACTTTTCGCACTTGTGTTAGTGTTGAAAAAACACTTTTAGCACTTGTGTTAGTGTTGAAAAACCACTTTTCGCACTTGTGTTGGTGCAGGAAACCACTTTTGCACTTGTATTAGTGTGGAAAAAACACTTTTTGCACTTGTGATAGTGTTGAAAAACCACTTTTCGCACTTGTGATAGTGTTGAAAAACCACTTTTCGCACTTGTGTTAGTGTTGAAAAACCACTTTTCGCACTTGTGTTGGTGCAGGAAACCACTTTTGCACTTGTATTAGTGTGGAAAAAACACTTCGCACTTGTGTTAGTGTGGAAAAAACACTTTTTGCACTTGTGATAGTGTTGAAAAACCCCTTTTCGCACTTGTGTTAGTGTTGAAAAACCACTTTTCGCACTTGTGTTGGTGCAGGAAACCACTTTTGCACTTGTATTAGTGTGGAAAAAACACGTTTTGCACTTGTGATAGTGTTGAAAAACCACTTTTCGCACTTGTGTTAGTGTTGAAAAACCACTTTTCGCACTTGTGTTGGTGTAGGAAACCACTTTTGCACTTGTATTAGTGTGGAAAAACCACTTTTCGCACTTGTGTTAGTGTTGAAAAACCACTTTTCGCACTTGTGTTAGTGTTGAAAAACCACTTTTCGCACTTTTGTTGGTGCAGCAAACCACTTTTGCACTTGTATTAGTGTGGAAAAAACACTTTTTGCACTTGTGATAGTGTTGAAAAACCACTTTTCGCACTTGTGTTAGTGTTGAAAAACCACTTTTCGCACTTGTGTTAGTGTTGAAAAACTACTTTTCGCACTTGTGTTGGTGCAGGAAACCACTTTTGCACTTGTATATGTGTGGAAAAAATACTTTTCGCACTTGTGTTAGTGTTGAAAAACCACTTTTCGCACTTGTGTAAGTGTTGAAAAACCACATTTCGCACTTGTGTTGGTGCAGGAAACCACTTTTGCACTTGTATTAGTGTGGAAAAAACACTTTTTGCACTTGTGATAGTGTTGAAAAACCACTTTTCGCACTTGTGTTAGTGTTGAAAAACCACTTTTCGCACTTGTGTTAGTGTTGAAAAACCACTTTTCGCACTTGTGTTGGTGCAGTAAACCACTTTTGCACTTGTATTAGTGTGGAAAAACCACTTTTCGCACTTGTGTTAGTGTTGAAAAACCACTTTTCGCACTTGTGTTAGTGTTGAAAAACCACTTTTCGCACTTGTGTTGGTGCAGGAAACCACTTTTGCACTTGTATTAGTGTGGAAAAAACACTTTTTGCACTTGTGATAGTGTTGAAAAACCACTTTTCGCACTTGTGTTAGTGTTGAAAAACCACTTTTCGCACTTGTATTAGTGTTGAAAAAGCACATTTCGCACTTGTGTTGGTGCAGTAAACCACTTTTGCACTTGTATTAGTGTGGAAAAAACACTTTTCGCACTTGTGTTAGTGTTGAAAAACCACTTTTCGCACTTGTGTTAGTGTTGAAAAACCACTTTTCGCACTTGTGTTGGTGCAGGAAACCCCTTTTGCACTTGTGTTGGTGCAGGAAACCACTTTTGCACTTGTATTAGTGTGGAAAAAACACTTTTTGCACTTGTGATAGTGTTGAAAAACCCCTTTTAGCACTTGTGTTAGTGTTGAAAAACCACTTTTCGCACTTGTGTTGGTGCAGGAAACCACTTTTGCACTTGTATTAGTGTGGAAAAAACACTTTTTGCACTTGTGATAGTGTTGAAAAACCACTTTTCGCACTTGTGTTAGTGTTGAAAAACCACTTTTCGCACTTGTGTTGGTGTAGGAAACCACTTTTGCACTTGTATTAGTGTGGAAAAACCACTTTTCGCACTTGTGTTAGTGTTGAAAAACCACTTTTCGCACTTGTGTTAGTATTGAAAAACCACTTTTCGCACTTGTGTTGGTGCAGGAAACCACTTTTGCACTTGTATTAGTGTGGAAAAAACACTTTTTGCACTTGTGATAGTGTTGAAAAACCACTTTTCGCACTTGTGTTAGTGTTGAAAAACCACTTTTAGCACTTGTGTTAGTGTTGAAAAACCACTTTTCGCACTTGTGTTGGTGCAGGAAACCACTTTTGCACTTGTATTAGTGTGGAAAAAACACTTTTTGCACTTGTGATAGTGTTGAAAAACCACTTTTCGCACTTGTGTTAGTGTTGAAAAACCACTTTTCGCACTTGTGTTGGTGCAGGAAACCACTTTTGCACTTGTATTAGTGTGGAAAAAACACTTTTTGCACTTGTGATAGTGTTGAAAAACCACTTTTCGCACTTGTGTTAGTGTTGAAAAACCACTTTTCGCACTTGTGTTAGTGTTGAAAAACCACTTTTCGCACTTGTGTTGGTGCAGTAAACCACTTTTGCACTTGTATTAGTTTGGAAAAAACACTTTTCGCACTTGTGTTATTGTTGAAAAACCACTTTTGGCACTTGTGTTAGTGTTGAAAAACCACTTTTCGCCCTTGTGTTAGTGTTGAAAAACCACTTTTCGCACTTGTGTTGGTGCAGGAAACCACTTTTGCACTTGCATTAGTGTGGAAAAAACACTTTTTGCACTTGTGATAGTGTTGAAAAACCACTTTTCGCACTTGTGTTAGTGTTGAAAAACCACTTTTCGCACTTGTGTTGGTGCAGGAAACCACTTTTGCACTTGTATTAGTGTGGAAAAAACACTTTTTGCACTTGTGATAGTGTTGAAAAACCACTTTTCGTACTTGTGTTAGTGTTGAAAAACCACTTTTCGCACTTGTGTTGGTGCAGGAAACCACTTTTGCACTTGTATTTGTGTGGAAAACCACTTTTCGCACTTGTGTTAGGGTTGAAAAACCACTTTTCGCACTTGTGTTAGTGTTGAAAAACCACTTTTCGCACTTGTGTTGGTGCAGGAAACCACTTTTGCACTTGTATTAGTGTGGAAAAAACACTTTTTGCACTTGTGATAGTGTTGAAAAACCACTTTTCGCACTTGTGTTAGTGTTGAAAAACCACTTTTCGCACTTGTGTTGGTGCAGGAAACCACTTTTGCACTTGTATTAGTGTGGAAAAAACACTTTTTGCACTTGTGATAGTGTTGAAAAACCACTTTTCGCACTTGTGTTAGTGTTGAAAAACCACTTTTCGCACTTGTGTTGGTGCAGGAAACCACTTTCGCACTTGTGTTAGTGTTGAAAAAACACTTTTAGCACTTGTGTTAGTGTTGAAAAACCACTTTTCGCACTTGTGTTGGTGCAGGAAACCACTTTTGCACTTGTATTAGTGTGGAAAAAACACTTTTTGCACTTGTGATAGTGTTGAAAAACCACTTTTCGCACTTGTGATAGTGTTGAAAAACCACTTTTCGCACTTGTGTTAGTGTTGAAAAACCACTTTTCGCACTTGTGTTGGTGCAGGAAACCACTTTTGCACTTGTATTAGTGTGGAAAAAACACTTCGCACTTGTGTTAGTGTGGAAAAAACACTTTTTGCACTTGTGATAGTGTTGAAAAACCCCTTTTCGCACTTGTGTTGGTGTTGAAAAACCACTTTTCGCACTTGTGTTGGTGCAGGAAACCACTTTTGCACTTGTATTAGTGTGGAAAAAACACGTTTTGCACTTGTGATAGTGTTGAAAAACCACTTTTCGCACTTGTGTTAGTGTTGAAAAACCACTTTTCGCACTTGTGTTGGTGCAGGAAACCACTTTTGCACTTGTATTAGTGTGGAAAAAACACTTTTTGCACTTGTGATAGTGTTGAAAAACCACTTTTCGTACTTGTGTTAGTGTTGAAAAACCACTTTTCGCACTTGTGTTGGTGCAGGAAACCACTTTTGCACTTGTATTAGTGTGGAAAACCACTTTTCGCACTTGTGTTAGTGTTGAAAAACCACTTTTCGCACTTGTGTTAGTGTTGAAAAACCACTTTTCGCACTTGTGTTGGTGCAGGAAACCACTTTTGCACTTGTATTAGTGTGGAAAAAACACTTTTTGCACTTGTGATAGTGTTGAAAAACCACTTTTCGCACTTGTGTTAGTGTTGAAAAACCACTTTTCGCACTTGTGTTGGTGCAGGAAACCACTTTTGCACTTGTATTAGTGTGGAAAAAACACTTTTTGCACTTGTGATAGTGTTGAAAAACCACTTTTCGCACTTGTGTTAGTGTTGAAAAAACACTTTTAGCACTTGTGTTAGTGTTGAAAAACCACTTTTCGCACTTGTGTTGGTGCAGGAAACCACTTTTGCACTTGTATTAGTGTGGAAAAAACACTTTTTGCACTTGTGATAGTGTTGAAAAACCACTTTTCGCACTTGTGATAGTGTTGAAAAACCACTTTTCGCACTTGTGTTAGTGTTGAAAAACCACTTTTCGCACTTGTGTTGGTGCAGGAAACCACTTTTGCACTTGTATTAGTGTGGAAAAAACACTTCGCACTTGTGTTAGTGTGGAAAAAACACTTTTTGCACTTGTGATAGTGTTGAAAAACCCCTTTTCGCACTTGTGTTAGTGTTGAAAAACCACTTTTCGCACTTGTGTTGGTGCAGGAAACCACTTTTGCACTTGTATTAGTGTGGAAAAAACACGTTTTGCACTTGTGATAGTGTTGAAAAACCACTTTTCGCACTTGTGTTAGTGTTGAAAAACCACTTTTCGCACTTGTGTTGGTGTAGGAAACCACTTTTGCACTTGTATTAGTGTGGAAAAACCACTTTTCGCACTTGTGTTAGTGTTGAAAAACCACATTTCGCACTTGTGTTAGTGTTGAAAAACCACTTTTCGCACTTTTGTTGGTGCAGCAAACCACTTTTGCACTTGTATTAGTGTGGAAAAAACACTTTTTGCACTTGTGATAGTGTTGAAAAACCACTTTTCGCACTTGTGTTAGTGTTGAAAAACCACTTTTCGCACTTGTGTTAGTGTTGAAAAACTACTTTTCGCACTTGTGTTGGTGCAGGAAACCACTTTTGCACTTGTATATGTGTGGAAAAAATACTTTTCGCACTTGTGTTAGTGTTGAAAAACCACTTTTCGCACTTGTGTAAGTGTTGAAAAACCACATTTCGCACTTGTGTTGGTGCAGGAAACCACTTTTGCACTTGTATTAGTGTGGAAAAAACACTTTTTGCACTTGTGATAGTGTTGAAAAACCACTTTTCGCACTTGTGTTAGTGTTGAAAAACCACTTTTCGCACTTGTGTTAGTGTTGAAAAACCACTTTTCGCACTTGTGTTGGTGCAGTAAACCACTTTTGCACTTGTATTAGTGTGGAAAAACCACTTTTCGCACTTGTGTTAGTGTTGAAAAACCACTTTTCGCACTTGTGTTAGTGTTGAAAAACCACTTTTCGCACTTGTGTTGGTGCAGGAAACCACTTTTGCACTTGTATTAGTGTGGAAAAAACACTTTTTGCACTTGTGATAGTGTTGAAAAACCACTTTTCGCACTTGTATTAGTGTTGAAAAAGCACATTTCGCACTTGTGTTGGTGCAGTAAACCACTTTTGCACTTGTATTAGTGTGGAAAAAACACTTTTCGCACTTGTGTTAGTGTTGAAAAACCACTTTTCGCACTTGTGTTAGTGTTGAAAAACCACTTTTCGCACTTGTGTTGGTGCAGGAAACCACTTTTGCACTTGTGTTGGTGCAGGAAACCACTTTTGCACTTGTATTAGTGTGGAAAAAACACTTTTTGCACTTGTGATAGTGTTGAAAAACCCCTTTTAGCACTTGTGTTAGTGTTGAAAAACCACTTTTCGCACTTGTGTTGGTGCAGGAAACCACTTTTGCACTTGTATTAGTGTGGAAAAACCACTTTTTGCACTTGTGATAGTGTTGAAAAACCACTTTTCGCACTTGTGTTAGTGTTGAAAAACCACTTTTCGCACTTGTGTTAGTGTTGAAAAACCACTTTTCGCACTTGTGTTGGTGCAGGAAACCACTTTTGCACTTGTATTAGTGTGGAAAAAACACTTTTTGCACTTGTGATAGTGTTGAAAAACCACTTTTTGCACTTGTGTTAGTGTTGAAAAACCACTTTTCGCACTTGTGTTAGTGTTGAAAAACCACTTTTCGCACGTGTGTTGGTGCAAGAAACCACTTTTGCACTTGTATTAGTGTGGAAAAAACACTTTTTGCACTTGTGATAGTGTTGAAAAACCACTTTTCGCACTTGTGTTAGTGTTGAAAAACCACTTTTAGCACTTGTGTTAGTGTTGAAAAACCACTTTTCGCACTTGTGTTGGTGCAGGAAACCACTTTTGCACTTGTATTAGTGTGGAAAAAACACTTTTCGCACTTGTGTTAGTGTTGAAAAACCACTTTTCGCACTTGTGTTAGTGTTGAAAAACCACTTTTCGCACTTGTGTTGGTGCAGGAAACCACTTTTGCACTTGTATTAGTGTGGAAAAACCACTTTTCGCACTTGTGTTAGTGTTGAAAAACCACTTTTCGCACTTGGGTTAGTGTTGAAAAACCACTTTTCGCACTTGTGTTGGTGCAGGAAACCACTTTTGCACTTGTATTAGTGTGGAAAAAACACTTTTTGCACTTGTGATAGTGTTGAAAAACCACTTTTCGCACTTGTGTTAGTGTTGAAAAACCACTTTTCGCACTTGTGTTGGTGCAGGAAACCACTTTTGCACTTGTATTAGTGTGGAAAAAACACTTTTTGCACTTGTGATAGTGATGAAAAACCACTTTTCGCACTTGTGTTAGTGTTGAAAAACCACTTTTCGCACTTGTGTTAGTGTTGAAAAACCACTTTTCGCACTTGTGTTGGTGCAGGAAACCACTTTTGCACTTGTATTAGTGTGGAAAAAACACTTTTTGCACTTGTGATAGTGTTGAAAAACCACTTTTCGCACTTGTGTTAGTGTTGAAAAACCACTTTTAGCACTTGTGTTAGTGTTGAAAAACCACTTTTCGCACTTGTGTTGGTGCAGGAAACCACTTTTGCACTTGTATTAGTGTGGAAAAAACACTTTTTGCACTTGTGATAGTGTTGAAAAACCACTTTTCGCACTTGTGTTAGTGTTGAAAAACCACTTTTCGCACTTGTGTTGGTGCAGGAAACCACTTTTGCACTTGTATTAGTGTGGAAAAAACACTTTTTGCACTTGTGATAGTGTTGAAAAACCACTTTTCGCACTTGTGTTAGTGTTGAAAAACCACTTTTCGCACTTGTGTTAGTGTTGAAAAACCACTTTTCGCACTTGTGTTGGTGCAGTAAACCACTTTTGCACTTGTATTAGTTTGGAAAAAACACTTTTCGCACTTGTATTATTGTTGAAAAACCACTTTTGGCACTTGTGTTAGTGTTGAAAAACCACTTTTCGCCCTTGTGTTAGTGTTGAAAAACCACTTTTCGCACTTGTGTTGGTGCAGGAAACCACTTTTGCACTTGCATTAGTGTGGAAAAACACTTTTTGCACTTGTGATAGTGTTGAAAAACCACTTTTCGCACTTGTGTTAGTGTTGAAAAACCACTTTTCGCACTTGTGTTGGTGCAGGAAACCACTTTTGCACTTGTATTAGTGTGGAAAAAACACTTTTTGCACTTGTGATAGTGTTGAAAAACCACTTTTCGTACTTGTGTTAGTGTTGAAAAACCACTTTTCGCACTTGTGTTGGTGCAGGAAACCACTTTTGCACTTGTATTAGTGTGGAAAAACCACTTTTCGCACTTGTGTTAGTGTTGAAAAACCACTTTTCGCACTTGTGTTAGTGTTGAAAAACCACTTTTCGCACTTGTGTTGGTGCAGGAAACCACTTTTGCACTTGTATTAGTGTGGAAAAAACACTTTTTGCACTTGTGATAGTGTTGAAAAACCACTTTTCGCACTTGTGTTAGTGTTGAAAAACCACTTTTCGCACTTGTGTTGGTGCAGGAAACCACTTTTGCACTTGTATTAGTGTGGAAAAACCACTTTTCGCACTTGTGTTAGTGTTGAAAAACCACTTTTCGCACTTGTGTTAGTGTTGATAAACCACTTTTCGCACTTGTGTTGGTGCAGGAAACCACTTTTGCACTTGTATTAGTGTGGAAAAAACACTTTTTGCACTTGTGATAGTGTTGAAAAACCACTTTTCGCACTTGTGTTAGTGTTGAAAAACCACTTTTCGCACTTGTGTTAGTGTTGAAAAACCACTTTTCGCACTTGTGTTGGTGCAGTAAACCACTTTTGCACTTGTATTAGTGTGGAAAAACCACTTTTCGCACTTGTGTTAGTGTTGAAAAACCACTTTTCGCACTTGTGTTAGTGTTGAAAAACCACTTTTCGCACTTGTGTTGGTGCAGGAAACCACTTTTGCACTTGTATTAGTGTGGAAAAAACACTTTTTGCACTTGTGATAGTGTTGAAAAACCACTTTTCGCACTTGTGTTAGTGTTGAAAAACCACTTTTCGCACTTGTATTAGTGTTGAAAAAGCACATTTCGCACTTGTGTTGGTGCAGTAAACCACTTTTGCACTTGTATTAGTGTGGAAAAAACACTTTTCGCACTTGTGTTAGTGTTGAAAAACCACTTTTCGCACTTGTGTTAGTGTTGAAAAACCACTTTTCGCACTTGTGTTGGTGCAGGAAACCACTTTTGCACTTGTGTTGGTGCAGGAAACCACTTTTGCACTTGTATTAGTGTGGAAAAAACACTTTTTGCACTTGTGATAGTGTTGAAAAACCCCTTTTAGCACTTGTGTTAGTGTTGAAAAACCACTTTTCGCACTTGTGTTGGTGCAGGAAACCACTTTTGCACTTGTATTAGTGTGGAAAAAACACTTTTTGCACTTGTGATAGTGTTGAAAAACCACTTTTCGCACTTGTGTTAGTGTTGAAAAACCACTTTTCGCACTTGTGTTGGTGTAGGAAACCACTTTTGCACTTGTATTAGTGTGGAAAAACCACTTTTCGCACTTGTGTTAGTGTTGAAAAACCACTTTTCGCACTTGTGTTAGTGTTGAAAAACCACTTTTCGCACTTGTGTTGGTGCAGCAAACCACTTTTGCACTTGTATTAGTGTGGAAAAAACACTTTTTGCACTTGTGATAGTGTTGAAAAACCACTTTTCGCACTTGTGTTAGTGTTGAAAAACCACTTTTCGCAATTGTGTTAGTGTTGAAAAACTACTTTTCGCACTTGTGTTGGTGCAGGAAACCACTTTTGCACTTGTATAAGTGTGGAAAAAACACTTTTCGCACTTGTGTTAGTGTTGAAAAACCACATTTCGCACTTGTGTTAGTGTTGAAAAACCACTTTTCGCACTTGTGTTGGTGCAGGAAACCACTTTTGCACTTGTATTAGTGTGGAAAAAACACTTTTTGCACTTGTGATAGTGTTGAAAAACCACTTTTCGCACTTGTGTTAGTGTTGAAAAACCACTTTTCGCACTTATGTTAGTGTTGAAAAACCACTTTTCGCACTTGTGTTGGTGCAGGAAACCACTTTTGCACTTGTATTAGTGTGGAAAAAACACTTTTCGCACTTGTGTTAGTGTTGAAAAACCACTTTTCACACTTGTGTTAGTGTTGAAAAACCACTTTTCGCACTTGTGTTGGTGCAGGAAACCACTTTTGCACTTGTGTTAGTGTGGAAAAAACCACTTTTTGCACTTGTGTTAGTGTTGAAAAACCACTTTTCGCACTTGTGTTAGTGTTGAAAAACCACTTTTCGCACTTGTGTTGGTGCAGGAAACCACTTTTGCACTTGTATTAGTGTGGAAAAAACACTTTTTGCACTTGTGATAGTGTTGAAAAACCACTTTTCGCACTTGTGTTAGTGTTGAAAAACCACTTTTCGCACTTGTGTTGGTGCAGGAAACCACTTTTGCACTTGTATTAGTGTGGAAAAACCACTTTTCGCACTTGTGTTAGTGTTGAAAAACCACTTTTCGCACTTGTGTTAGTGTTGAAAAACCACTTTTCGCACTTGTGTTGGTGCAGGAAACCACTTTTGCACTTGTATTAGTGTGGAAAAAACACTTTTTGCACTTGAGATAGTGTTGAAAAACCACTTTTCGCACTTGTGTTAGTGTTGAAAAACCACTTTTCGCACTTGTGTTAGTGTTGAAAAACCACTTTTCGCACTTGTGTTGGTGCAGGAAACCACTTTTGCACTTGTATTAGTGTGGAAAAAACACTTTTTGCATTTGTGATAGTGTTGAAAAACCACTTTTCGCACTTGTGTTAGTGTTGAAAAACCACATTTAGCACTTGTGTTAGTGTTGAAAAATCACTTTTCGCACTTGTGTTGGTGCAGGAAACCACTTTTGCACTTGTATTAGTGTGGAAAAAACACTTTTCGCACTTGTGTTAGTGTTGAAAAACCACTTTTCGCACTTGTGTTAGTGTTGAAAAACCACTTTTCGCACTTGTGTTGGTGCAGGAAACCACTTTTGCACTTGTATTAGTGTGGGAAAACCACTTTTCGCACTTGTGTTAGTGTTGAAAAACCACTTTTCGCACTTGTGTTAGTGTTGAAAAACCACTTTTCGCACTTGTGTTGGTGCAGGAAACCACTTTTGCACTTGTATTAGTGTGGAAAAAACACTTTTTGCACTTGTGATAGTGTTGAAAAACCACTTTTCGCACTTGTGTTAGTGTTGAAAAACCACTTTTCTCACTTGTGTTGGTGCAGGAAACCACTTTTGCACTTGTATTAGTGTGGAAAAACCACTTTTCGCACTTGTGTTAGTGTTGAAAAACCACTTTTCGCACTTGTGTTAGTGTTGAAAAACCACTTTTCGCACTTGTGTTGGTGCAGGAAACCACTTTTGCACTTGTATTAGTGTGGAAAAAACACTTTTTGCACTTGTGATAGTGTTGAAAAACCACTTTTCGCACTTGTGTTAGTGTTGAACAACCACTTTTCGCACTTGTGTTGGTGTAGGAAACCACTTTTGCACTTGTATTAGTGTGGAAAAACCACTTTTCGCACTTGTGTTAGTGTTGAAAAACCACTTTTCGCACTTGTGTTAGTGTTGAAAAACCACTTTTCGCACTTGTGTTGGTGCAGTAAACCACTTTTGCACTTGTATTAGTGTGGAAAAAACACTTTTTGCACTTGTGATAGTGTTGAAAAACCACTTTTCGCACTTGTGTTAGTGTTGAAAAACCACTTTTCTCACTTGTGTTGGTGCAGGAAACCACTTTTGCACTTGTATTAGTGTGGAAAAACCACTTTTCGCACTTGTGTTAGTGTTGAAAAACCACTTTTCGCACTTGTGTTAGTGTTGAAAAACCACTTTTCGCACTTGTGTTGGTGCAGGAAACCACTTTTGCACTTGTATTAGTGTGGAAAAAACACTTTTTGCACTTGTGATAGTGTTGAAAAACCACTTTTCGCACTTGTGTTAGTGTTGAACAACCACTTTTCGCACTTGTGTTGGTGTAGGAAACCACTTTTGCACTTGTATTAGTGTGGAAAAACCACTTTTCGCACTTGTGTTAGTGTTGAAAAACCACTTTTCGCACTTGTGTTAGTGTTGAAAAACCACTTTTCGCACTTGTGTTGGTGCAGTAAACCACTTTTGCACTTGAATTAGTGTGGAAAAAACACTTTTCGCACTTGTGTTAGTGTTGAAAAACCACTTTTCGCACTTGTGTTAGTGTTGAAAAACCACTTTTCGCACTTGTGTTGGTGCAGGAAACCACTTTTGCACTTGTGTTGGTGCAGGAAACCACTTTTGCACTTGTATTAGTGTGGAAAAAACACTTTTTGCACTTGTGATAGTGTTGAAAAACCCTTTTAGCAATTGTGTTAGTGTTGAAAAACCACTTTTCGCACTTGTGTTGGTGCAGGAAACCACTTTTGCACTTGTATTAGTGTGGAAAAACACTTTTTGCACTTGTGATAGTGTTGAAAAACCACTTTTCGCACTTGTGTTAGTGTTGAAAAACCACTTTTCGCACTTGTGTTGGTGTAGGAAACCACTTTTGCACTTGTATTAGTGTGGAAAAACCACTTTTCGCACTTGTGTTAGTGTTGAAAAACCACTTTTCGCACTTGTGTTAGTGTTGAAAAACCACTTTTCGCACTTGTGTTGGTGCAGCAAACCACTTTTGCACTTGTATTAGTGTGGAAAAAACACTTTTTGCACTTGTGATAGTGTTGAAAAACCACTTTTCGCACTTGTGTTAGTGTTGAAAAACCACTTTTCGCACTTGTGTTAGTGTTGAAAAACTACTTTTCGCACTTGTGTTAGTGTTGAAAAACCACTTTTCTCACTTGTGTTGGTGCAGGAAACCACTTTTGCACTTGTATTAGTGTGGAAAAACCACTTTTCGCACTTGTGTTAGTGTTGAAAAACCACTTTTCGCACTTGTGTTAGTGTTGAAAAACCACTTTTCGCACTTGTGTTGGTGCAGGAAACCACTTTTGCACTTGTATTAGTGTGGAAAAAACACTTTTTGCACTTGTGATAGTGTTGAAAAACCACTTTTCGCACTTGTGTTAGTGTTGAACAACCACTTTTCGCACTTGTGTTGGTGTAGGAAACCACTTTTGCACTTGTATTAGTGTGGAAAAACCACTTTTCGCACTTGTGTTAGTGTTGAAAAACCACTTTTCGCACTTGTGTTAGTGTTGAAAAACCACTTTTTGCACTTGTGTTGGTGCAGTAAACCACTTTTGCACTTGAATTAGTGTGGAAAAAACACTTTTCGCACTTGTGTTAGTGTTGAAAAACCACTTTTCGCACTTGTGTTAGTGTTGAAAAACCACTTTTCGCACTTGTGTTGGTGCAGGAAACCACTTTTGCACTTGTGTTGGTGCAGGAAACCACTTTTGCACTTGTATTAGTGTGGAAAAAACACTTTTTGCACTTGTGATAGTGTTGAAAAACCCCTTTTAGCAATTGTGTTAGTGTTGAAAAACCACTTTTCGCACTTGTGTTGGTGCAGGAAACCACTTTTGCACTTGTATTAGTGTGGAAAAACACTTTTTGCACTTGTGATAGTGTTGAAAAACCACTTTTCGCACTTGTGTTAGTGTTGAAAAACCACTTTTCGCACTTGTGTTGGTGTAGGAAACCACTTTTGCACTTGTATTAGTGTGGAAAAACCACTTTTCGCACTTGTGTTAGTGTTGAAAAACCACTTTTCGCACTTGTGTTAGTGTTGAAAAACCACTTTTCGCACTTGTGTTGGTGCAGCAAACCACTTTTGCACTTGTATTAGTGTGGAAAAAACACTTTTTGCACTTGTGATAGTGTTGAAAAACCACTTTTCGCACTTGTGTTAGTGTTGAAAAACCACTTTTCGCACTTGTGTTAGTGTTGAAAAACTACTTTTCGCACTTGTGTTGGTGCAGGAAACCACTTTTGCACTTGTATTAGTGTGGAAAAAACACTTTTCGCACTTGTGTTAGTGTTGAAAAACCACTTTTCGCACTTGTGTTAGTGTTGAAAAACCACTTTTCGCACTTGTGTTGGTGCAGGAAACCACTTTTGCACTTGTATTAGTGTGGAAAAAACACTTTTTGCACTTGTGATAGTGTTGAAAAACCACTTTTCGCACTTGTGTTAGTGTTGAAAAACCACTTTTCGCACTTATGTTAGTGTTGAAAAACCACTTTTCACACTTGTGTTGGTGCAGGAAACCACTTTTGCACTTGTGTTAGTGTGGAAAAAACACTTTTCGCACTTGTGTTAGTGTTGAAAAACCACTTTTCGCACTTGTGTTAGTGTTGAAAAACCACTTTTCGCACTTGTGTTGGTGCAGGAAACCACTTTTGCACTTGTGTTAGTGTGGAAAAACCACTTTTCGCACTTGTGTTAGTGTTGAAAAACCACTTTTCGCA
Source organism: Myxine glutinosa (assembly GCF_964187855.1). NCBI lineage: Eukaryota > Metazoa > Chordata > Myxini > Myxiniformes > Myxinidae > Myxine > Myxine glutinosa. Next base: position 75,488 of record NW_027617448.1, read on the forward strand.
CTTGTGTTAGTGTTGAAAAACCACTTTTCGCACTTGTGTTGGTGCAGGAAACCACTTTTGCACTTGTATTAGTGTGGAAAAAACACTTTTTGCACTTGTGATAGTGTTGAAAAACCACTTTTCGCACTTGTGTTAGTGTTGAAAAAACACTTTTCGCACTTGTGTTGGTGCAGGAAACCACTTTTGCACTTGTATTAGTGTGGAAAAACCACTTTTCGCACTTGTGTTAGTGTTGAAAAACCACTTTTCGCACTTGTGTTAGTGTTGAAAAACCACTTTTCGCACTTGTGTTGGTGCAGGAAACCACTTTTGCACTTGTATTAATGTGGAAAAAACACTTTTTGCACTTGTGATAGTGTTGAAAAACCACTTTTCGCACTTGTGTTAGTGTTGAAAAACCACTTTTCGCACTTGTGTTAGTGTTGAAAAACCACTTTTCGCACTTGTGTTGGTGCAGGAAACCACTTTTGCACTTGTATTAGTGTGGAAAAAACACTTTTTGCACTTGTGATAGTGTTGAAAAACCACTTTTCGCACTTGTGTTAGTGTTGAAAAACCACTTTTAGCACTTGTGTTAGTGTTGAAAAACCACTTTTCGCACTTGTGTTGGTGCAGGAAACCACTTTTGCAATTGTATTAGTGTGGAAAAAACACTTTTCGCACTTGTGTTAGTGTTGAAAACCCACTTTTCGCACTTGTGTTAGTGTTGAAAAACCACTTTTCGCACTTGTGTTGGTGCAGGAAACCACTTTTGCACTTGTATTAGTGTGGAAAAACCACTTTTCGCACTTGTGTTAGTGTTGAAAAACCACTTTTCGCACTTGTGTTAGTGTTGAAAAACCACTTTTCGCACTTGTGTTGGTGCAGGAAACCACTTTTGCACTTGTATTAGTGTGGAAAAAACACTTTTTGCACTTGTGATAGTGTTGAAAAACCACTTTTCGCTCTTGTGTTAGTGTTGAAAAACCACTTTTCGCACTTGTGTTGGTGCAGGAAACCACTTTTGCACTTGTATTAGTGTGGAAAAACCACTTTTCACACTTGTGTTAGTGTTGAAAAACCACTTTTCGCACTTGTGTTAGTGTTGAAAAACCACTTTTCGCACTTGTGTTGGTGCAGGAAACCACTTTTGCACTTGTATTAGTGTGGAAAAAACACTTTTTGCACTTGTGATAGTGTTGAAAAACCACTTTTCGCACTTGTGTTAGTGTTGAAAAACCACTTTTCGCACTTGTGTTAGTGTTGAAAAACCACTTTTCGCACTTGTGTTGGTGCAGGAAACCACTTTTGCACTTGTATTAGTGTGGAAAAAACACTTTTTGCACTTGTGATAGTGTTGAAAAACCACTTTTCGCACTTGTGTTAGTGTTGAAAAACCACTTTTAGCACTTGTGTTAGTGTTGAAAAACCACTTTTCGCACTTGTGTTGGTGCAGGAAACCACTTTTGCAGTTGTATTAGTGTGGAAAAAACACTTTTTGCACTTGTGATAGTGTTGAAAAACCCCTTTTCGCACTTGTGTTAGTGTTGAAAAACCACTTTTCGCACTTGTGTTGGTGCAGGAAACCACTTTTGCACTTGTATTAGTGGGGAAAAAACACTTTTTGCACTTGTGATAGTGTTGAAAAACCACTTTTCGCACTTGTGTTAGTGTTGAAAAACCACTTTTCGCACTTGTGTTGGTGTAGGAAACCACTTTTGCACTTGTATTAGTGTGGAAAAACCACTTTTCGCACTTGTGTTAGTGTTGAAAAACCACTTTTCGCACTTGTGTTAGTGTTGAAAAACCACTTTTCACACTTGTGTTGGTGCAGCAAACCACTTTTGCACTTGTATTAGTGTGGAAAAAACACTTTTTGCACTTGTGATCGTGTTGAAAAACCACTTTTCGCACTTGTGTTAGTGTTGAAAAACCACTTTTCGCACTTGTGTTAGTGTTGAAAAACTACTTTTCGCACTTGTGTTGGTGCAGGAAACCACTTTTGCACATGTATTAGTGTGGAAAAAACACTTTTTGCACTTGTGTTAGTGTTGAAAAACCACTTTTCGCACTTGTGTAAGTGTTGAAAAACCACTTTTCGCACTTGTGTTGGTGCAGGAAACCACTTTTGCACTTGTATTAGTGTGGAAAAAACACTTTTTGCACTTGTGATAGTGTTGAAAAACCACTTTTCGCACTTGTGTTAGTGTTGAAAAACCACTTTTCGCACTTGTGTTAGTGTTGAAAAACCACTTTTCGCACTTGTGTTGGTGCAGTAAACCACTTTTGCACTTGTATTAGTGTGGAAAAACCACTTTTCGCACTTGTGTTAGTGTTGAAAAACCACTTTTCGCACTTGTGTTAGTGTTGAAAAACCACTTTTCGCACTTGTGTTGGTGCAGGAAACCACTTTTGCACTTGTATTAGTGTGGAAAAAACACTTTTTGCACTTGTGATAGTGTTGAAAAACCACTTTTCGCACTTGTGTTAGTGTTGAAAAACCACTTTTCGCACTTGTATTAGTGTTGAAAAAGCACATTTCGCACTTGTGTTGGTGCAGTAAACCACTTTTGCACTTGTATTAGTGTGGAAAAAACACTTTTCGCACTTGTGTTAGTGTTGAAAAACCACTTTTCGCACTTGTGTTAGTGTTGAAAAACCACTTTTCGCACTTGTGTTGGTGCAGGAAACCACTTTTGCACTTGTGTTGGTGCAGGAAACCACTTTTGCACTTGTATTAGTGTGGAAAAAACACTTTTTGCACTTGTGATAGTGTTGAAAAACCCCTTTTAGCACTTGTGTTAGTGTTGAAAAACCACTTTTGGCACTTGTGTTGGTGCAGGAAACCACTTTTGCACTTGTATTAGTGTGGAAAAAACACTTTTTGCACTTGTGATAGTGTTGAAAAACCACTTTTCGCACTTGTGTTAGTGTTGAAAAACCACTTTTCGCACTTGTGTTGGTGTAGGAAACCACTTTTGCACTTGTATTAGTGTGGAAAAACCACTTTTCGCACTTGTGTTAGTGTTGAAAAACCACTTTTCGCACTTGTGTTAGTGTTGAAAAACCACTTTTCGCACTTGTGTTGGTGCAGGAAACCACTTTTGCACTTGTATTAGTGTGGAAAAAACACTTTTTGAACTTGTGATAGTGTTGAAAAACCACTTTTCGCACTTGTGTTAGTGTTGAAAAACCACTTTTCGCACTTGTATTAGTGTTGAAAAAGCACATTTCGCACTTGTGTTGGTGCAGTAAACCACTTTTGCACTTGTATTAGTGTGGAAAAAACATTTTTCGCACTTGTGTTAGTGTTGAAAAACCACTTTTCGCACTTGTGTTAGTGTTGAAAAACCACTTTTCGCACTTGTGTTGGTGCAGGAAACCACTTTTGCACTTGTGTTGGTGCAGGAAACCACTTTTGCACTTGTATTAGTGTGGAAAAAACACTTTTTGCACTTGTGATAGTGTTGAAAAACCCCTTTTAGCACTTGTGTTAGTGTTGAAAAACCACTTTTCGCACTTGTGTTGGTGCAGGAAACCACTTTTGCACTTGTATTAGTGTGGAAAAAACACTTTTTGCACTTGTGATAGTGTTGAAAAACCACTTTTCGCACTTGTGTTATTGTTGAAAAACCACTTTTCGCACTTGTGTTGGTGTAGGAAACCACTTTTGCACTTGTATTAGTGTGGAAAAACCACTTTTCGCACTTGTGTTAGTGTTGAAAAACCACTTTTCGCACTTGTGTTAGTGTTGAAAAACCACTTTTCGCACTTGTGTTGGTGCAGCAAACCACTTTTGCACTTGTATTAGTGTGGAAAAAACACTTTTTGCACTTGTGATAGTGTTGAAAAACCACTTTTCACACTTGTGTTAGTGTTGAAAAACCACTTTTCGCACTTGTGTTGGTGCAGGAAACCACTTTTGCACTTGTATTAGTGTGGAAAAAACACTTTTTGCACTTGTGATAGTGTTGAAAAACCACTTTTCGCACTTGTGTTAGTGTTGAAAAACCACTTTTCGCACTTATGTTAGTGTTGAAAAACCACTTTTCGCACTTGTGTTGGTGGAGGAAACCACTTTTGCACTTGTATTAGTGTGGAAAAAACACTTTTCGCACTTGTGTTAGTGTTGAAAAACCACTTTTCGCACTTGTGTTAGTGTTGAAAAACCACTTTTCGCACTTGTGTTGGTGCAGGAAACCACTTTTGCACTTGTATTAGTGTGGAAAAACCACTTTTCGCACTTGTGTTAGTGTTGAAAAACCACTTTTCGCACTTGTGTTAGTGTTGAAAAACCACTTTTCGCACTTGTGTTGGTGCAGGAAACCACTTTTGCACTTGTATTAGTGTGGAAAAAACACTTTTTGCACTTGTGATAGTGTTGAAAAACCACTTTTCGCACTTGTGTTAGTGTTGAAAAACCACTTTTCGCACTTGTGTTGGTGCAGGAAACCACTTTTGCACTTGTATTAGTGTGGAAAAACCACTTTTCGCACTTGTGTTAGTGTTGAAAAACCACTTTTCGCACTTGTGTTAGTGTTGAAAAACCACTTTTCGCACTTGTGTTGGTGCAGGAAACTACTTTTGCACTTGTATTAGTGTGGAAAAAACACTTTTTGCACTTGTGATAGTGTTGAAAAACCACTTTTCGCACTTGTGTTAGTGTTGAAAAACCACTTTTCGCACTTGTGTTAGTGTTGAAAAACCACTTTTCGCACTTGTGTTGGTGCAGGAAACCACTTTTGCACTTGTATTAGTGTGGAAAAAACACTTTTTGCACTTGTGATAGTGTTGAAAAAACACTTTTCGCACTTGTGTTAGTGTTGAAAAACCACTTTTAGCACTTGTGTTAGTGTTGAAAAACCACTTTTCGTACTTGTGTTGGTGCAGGAAACCACTTTTGCACTTGTATTAGTGTGGAAAAAACACTTTTCGCACTTGTGTTAGTGTTGAAAAACCACTTTTCGCACTTGTGTTAGTGTTGAAAAACCACTTTTCGCACTTGTGTTGGTGCAGGAAACCACTTTTGCACTTGTATTAGTGTGGAAAAAACACTTTTTGCACTTGTGATAGTGTTGAAAAACCACTTTTCGCACTTGTGTTGGTGCAGGAAACCACTTTTGCACTTGTGTTGGTGCAGGAAACCACTTTTGCACTTGTATTAGTGTGGAAAAAACACTTTTTGCACTTGTGATAGTGTTGAAAAACCCCTTTTAGCACTTGTGTTAGTGTTGAAAAACCACTTTTCACACTTGTGTTGGTGCAGGAAACCACTTTTGCACTTGTATTAGTGTGGAAAAACACTTTTCGCACTTGTGTTAGTGTTGAAAAACCACTTTTCGCACTTGTGTTGGTGCAGGAAACCACTTTTGCACTTGTATTAGTGTGGAAAAAACACTTTTTGCACTTGTGATAGTGTTGAAAAACCACTTTTCGCACTTGTGTTAGTGTTGAAAAACCACTTTTCGCACTTGTGTTAGTGTTGAAAAACCACTTTTCGCACTTGTGTTGGTGCAGGAAACCACTTTTGCACTTGTATTAGTGTGGAAAAAACACTTTTTACACTTGTGATAGTGTTGAAAAACCACTTTTCGCACTTGTGTTAGTGTTGAAAAACCACATTTAGCACTTGTGTTAGTGTTGAAAAACCACTTTTCGCACTTGTGTTGGTGCAGGAAACCACTTTTGCAGTTGTATTAGTGTGGAAAAAACACTTTTTGCACTTGTGATAGTGTTGAAAAACCCCTTTTCGCACTTGTGTTAGTGTTGAAAAACCACTTTTCGCACTTGTGTTGGTGCAGGAAACCACTTTTGCACTTGTATTAGTGGGGAAAAAACACTTTTTGCACTTGTGATAGTGTTGAAAAACCACTTTTTGCACTTGTGTTAGTGTTGAAAAACCACTTTTCGCACTTGTGTTGGTGTAGGAAACCACTTTTGCACTTGTATTAGTGTGGAAAAACCACTTTTCGCACTTGTGTTAGTGTTGAAAAACCACTTTTCGCACTTGTGTTAGTGTTGAAAAACCACTTTTCACACTTGTGTTGGTGCAGCAAACCACTTTTGCACTTGTATTAGTGTGGAAAAAACACTTTTTGCACTTGTGATCGTGTTGAAAAACCACTTTTCGCACTTGTGTTAGTGTTGAAAAACCACTTTTCGCACTTGTGTTAGTGTTGAAAAACTACTTTTCGCACTTGTGTTGGTGCAGGAAACCACTTTTGCACTTGTATTAGTGTGGAAAAAACACTTTTTGCACTTGTGTTAGTGTTGAAAAACCACTTTTCGCACTTGTGTAAGTGTTGAAAAACCACTTTTCGCACTTGTGTTGGTGCAGGAAACCACTTTTGCACTTGTATTAGTGTGGAAAAAACACTTTTTGCACTTGTGATAGTGTTGAAAAACCACTTTTCGCACTTGTGTTAGTGTTGAAAAACCACTTTTCGCACTTGTGTTAGTGTTGAAAAACCACTTTTCGCACTTGTGTTGGTGCAGTAAACCACTTTTGCACTTGTATTAGTGTGGAAAAACCACTTTTTGCACTTGTGTTAGTGTTGAAAAACCACTTTTCGCACTTGTGTTAGTGTTGAAAAACCACTTTTCGCACTTGTGTTGGTGCAGGAAACCACTTTTGCACTTGTATTAGTGTGGAAAAAACACTTTTTGCACTTGTGATAGTGTTGAAAAACCACTTTTCGCACTTGTGTTAGTGTTGAAAAACCACTTTTCGCACTTGTATTAGTGTTGAAAAACCACTTTTGGCACTTGTGTTGGTGCAGGAAACCACTTTTGCACTTGTATTAGTGTGGAAAAAACACTTTTTGCACTTGTGATAGTGTTGAAAAACCACTTTTCGCACTTGTGTTAGTGTTGAAAAACCACTTTTCGCACTTGTGTTGGTGTAGGAAACCACTTTTGCACTTGTATTAGTGTGGAAAAACCACTTTTCGCACTTGTGTTAGTGTTGAAAAACCACTTTTCGCACTTGTGTTAGTGTTGAAAAACCACTTTTCGCACTTGTGTTGGTGCAGGAAACCACTTTTGCACTTGTATTAGTGTGGAAAAAACACCTTTTGCACTTGTATTAGTTTGGAAAAAACACTTTTTGCACTTGTGATAGTGTTGAAAAACCACTTTTCGCACTTGTGTTATTGTTGAAAAACCACTTTTCGCACTTGTGTTGGTGTAGGAAACCACTTTTGCACTTGTATTAGTGTGGAAAAACCACTTTTCGCACTTGTGTTAGTGTTGAAAAACCACTTTTCGCACTTGTGTTAGTGTTGAAAAACCACTTTTCGCACTTGTGTTGGTGCAGCAAACCACTTTTGCACTTGTATTAGTGTGGAAAAAACACTTTTTGCACTTGTGATAGTGTTGAAAAACCACTTTTCACACTTGTGTTAGTGTTGAAAAACCACTTTTCGCACTTGTGTTGGTGCAGGAAACCACTTTTGCACTTGTATTAGTGTGGAAAAAACACTTTTTGCACTTGTGATAGTGTTGAAAAACCACTTTTCGCACTTGTGTTAGTGTTGAAAAACCACTTTTCGCACTTATGTTAGTGTTGAAAAACCACTTTTCGCACTTGTGTTGGTGGAGGAAACCACTTTTGCACTTGTATTAGTGTGGAAAAAACACTTTTCGCACTTGTGTTAGTGTTGAAAAACCACTTTTCGCACTTGTGTTAGTGTTGAAAAACCACTTTTCGCACTTGTGTTGGTGCAGGAAACCACTTTTGCACTTGTATTAGTGTGGAAAAACCACTTTTCGCACTTGTGTTAGTGTTGAAAAACCACTTTTCGCACTTGTGTTAGTGTTGAAAAACCACTTTTCGCACTTGTGTTGGTGCAGGAAACCACTTTTGCACTTGTATTAGTGTGGAAAAAACACTTTTTGCACTTGTGATAGTGTTGAAAAACCACTTTTCGCACTTGTGTTAGTGTTGAAAAACCACTTTTCGCACTTGTGTTGGTGCAGGAAACCACTTTTGCACTTGTATTAGTGTGGAAAAACCACTTTTCGCACTTGTGTTAGTGTTGAAAAACCACTTTTCGCACTTGTGTTAGTGTTGAAAAACCACTTTTCGCACTTGTGTTGGTGCAGGAAACTACTTTTGCACTTGTATTAGTGTGGAAAAAACACTTTTTGCACTTGTGATAGTGTTGAAAAACCACTTTTCGCACTTGTGTTAGTGTTGAAAAACCACTTTTCGCACTTGTGTTAGTGTTGAAAAACCACTTTTCGCACTTGTGTTGGTGCAGGAAACCACTTTTGCACTTGTATTAGTGTGGAAAAAACACTTTTTGCACTTGTGATAGTGTTGAAAAAACACTTTTCGCACTTGTGTTAGTGTTGAAAAACCACTTTTAGCACTTGTGTTAGTGTTGAAAAACCACTTTTCGTACTTGTGTTGGTGCAGGAAACCACTTTTGCACTTGTATTAGTGTGGAAAAAACACTTTTCGCACTTGTGTTAGTGTTGAAAAACCACTTTTCGCACTTGTGTTAGTGTTGAAAAACCACTTTTCGCACTTGTGTTGGTGCAGGAAACCACTTTTGCACTTGTATTAGTGTGGAAAAACCACTTTTCGCACTTGTGTTAGTGTTGAAAAACCACTTTTCGCACTTGTGTTCGTGTTGAAAAACCACTTTTCGCACTTGTGTTGGTGCAGGAAACCACTTTTGCACTTGTATTAGTGTGGAAAAAACACTTTTTGCACTTGTGATAGTGTTGAAAAACCATTTTTCGCACTTGTGTTAGTGTTGAAAAACCACTTTTCGCACTTGTGTTGGTGCAGTAAACCACTTTTGCACTTGTATTAGTGTGGAAAAACCACTTTTCGCACTTGTGGTAGGTGTTGAAAAACCACTTTTCGCACTTGTGTTAGTGTTGAAAAACCACTTTTCGCACTTGTGTTGGTGCAGTAAACCACTTTTGCACTTGTATTAGTGTGGAAAAAACACTTTTTGCACTTGTGATCGTGTTGAAAAACCACTTTTCGCACTTGTGTTAGTGTTGAAAAACCACTTTTCGCACTTGTGTTAGTGTTGAAAAACCACTTTTCGCACTTGTGTTGGTGCAGGAAACCACTTTTGCACTTGTATTAATGTGGAAAAAACACTTTTTGCACTTGTGATAGTGTTGAAAAACCACTTTTCGCACTTGTGTTAGTGTTGAAAAACCACTTTTAGCACTTGTGTTAGTGTTGAAAAACCACTTTTCGCACTTGTGTTGGTGCAGGAAACCACTTTTGCACTTGTATTAGTGTGGAAAAACCACTTTTCGCACTTGTGTTAGTGTTGAAAAACCACTTTTCGCACTTGTGTTAGTGTTGAAAAACCACTTTTCGCACTTGTGTTGGTGCAGGAAACCACTTTTGCACTTGTATTAGTGTGGAAAAACCACTTTTCGCACTTGTGTTAGTGTTGAAAAACCACTTTTCGCACTTGTGTTAGTGTTGAAAAACCACTTTTCGCACTTGTGTTGGTGCAGGAAACCACTTTTGCACTTGTATTAGTGTGGAAAAAACACTTTTTGCACTTGTGATAGTGTTGAAAAACCATTTTTCGCACTTGTGTTAGTGTTGAAAAACCACTTTTCGCACTTGTGTTGGTGCAGTAAATCACTTTTGCACTTGTATTAGTGTGGAAAAACCACTTTTCGCACTTGTGTTAGTGTTGAAAAACCACTTTTCGCACTTGTGTTAGTGTTGAAAAACCACTTTTCGCACTTGTGTTGGTGCAGTAAACCACTTTTGCACTTGTATTAGTGTGGAAAAAACACTTTTTGCACTTGTGATCGTGTTGAAAAACCACTTTTCGCACTTGTGTTAGTGTTGAAAAACCACTTTTCGCACTTGTGTTAGTGTTGAAAAACTACTTTTCGCACTTGTGTTGGTGCAGGAAACCACTTTTGCACTTGTATTAGTGTGGAAAAAACACTTTTCGCACTTGTGTTAGTGTTGAAAAACCACTTTTTGCACTTGTGTAAGTGTTGAAAAACCACTTTTCGCACTTGTGTTGGTGCAGGAAACCACTTTTGCACTTGTATTAGTGTGGAATAAACACTTTTTGCACTTGTGATAGTGTTGAAAAACCACTTTTCGCACTTGTGTTAGTGTTGAAAAACCACTTTTCGCACTTGTGTTAGTGTTGAAAAACCACTTTTCGCACTTGTGTTGGTGCAGTAAACCACTTTTGCACTTGTATTAGTGTGGAAAAACCACTTTTCGCACTTGTGTTAGTGTTGAAAAACCACTTTTCGCACTTGTGTTAGTGTTGAAAAACCACTTTTCGCACTTGTGTTGGTGCAGGAAACCACTTTTGCACTTGTATTAGTGTGGAAAAAACACTTTTTGCACTTGTGATAGTGTTGAAAAACCACTTTTTGCACTTGTGTTAGTGTTGAAAAACCACTTTTCGCACTTGTATTAGTGTTGAAAAAGCACATTTCGCACTTGTGTTGGTGCAGTAAACCACTTTTGCACTTGTATTAGTGTGGAAAAAACACTTTTCGCACTTGTGTTAGTGTTGAAAAACCACTTTTCGCACTTGTGTTAGTGTTGAAAAACCACTTTTCGCACTTGTGTTGGTGCAGGAAACCACTTTTGCACTTGTGTTGGTGCAGGAAACCACTTTTGCACTTGTATTAGTGTGGAAAAAACACTTTTTGCACTTGTGATAGTGTTGAAAAACCCCTTTTAGCACTTGTGTTAGTGTTGAAAAACCACTTTTCGCACTTGTGTTGGTGCAGGAAACCACTTTTGCACTTGTATTAGTGTGGAAAAAACACTTTTTGCACTTGTGATAGTGTTGAAAAACCACTTTTCGCACTTGTGTTAGTGTTGAAAAACCACTTTTCGCACTTGTGTTGGTGTAGGAAACCACTTTTGCACTTGTATTAGTGTGGAAAACCACTTTTCGCACTTGTGTTAGTGTTGAAAAACCACTTTTCGCACTTGTGTTAGTGTTGAAAAACCACTTTTCGCACTTGTGTTGGTGCAGGAAACCACTTTTGCACTTGTATTAGTGTGGAAAAAACACTTTTTGCACTTGTGATAGTGTTGAAAAACCACTTTTCGCACTTGTGTTAGTGTTGAAAAACCACTTTTCGCACTTATGTTAGTGTTGAAAAACCACTTTTCGCACTTGTGTTGGTGGAGGAAACCACTTTTGCACTTGTATTAGTGTGGAAAAAACACTTTTCGCACTTGTGTTAGTGTTGAAAAACCACTTTTCGCACTTGTGTTAGTGTTGAAAAACCACTTTTCGCACTTGTGTTGGTGCAGGAAACCACTTTTGCACTTGTATTAGTGTGGAAAAACCACTTTTCGCACTTGTGTTAGTGTTGAAAAACCACTTTTCGCACTTGTGTTAGTGTTGAAAAACCACTTTTCGCACTTGTGTTGGTGCAGGAAACCACTTTTGCACTTGTATTAGTGTGGAAAAAACACTTTTTGCACTTGTGATAGTGTTGAAAAACCACTTTTCGCACTTGTGTTAGTGTTGAAAAACCACTTTTCGCACTTGTGTTGGTGCAGGAAACCACTTTTGCACTTGTATTAGTGTGGAAAAACCACTTTTCGCACTTGTGTTAGTGTTGAAAAACCACTTTTCGCACTTGTGTTAGTGTTGAAAAACCACTTTTCGCACTTGTGTTGGTGCAGGAAACTACTTTTGCACTTGTATTAGTGTGGAAAAAACACTTTTTGCACTTGTGATAGTGTTGAAAAACCACTTTTCGCACTTGTGTTAGTGTTGAAAAACCACTTTTCGCACTTGTGTTAGTGTTGAAAAACCACTTTTCGCACTTGTGTTGGTGCAGGAAACCACTTTTGCACTTGTATTAGTGTGGAAAAAACACTTTTTGCACTTGTGATAGTGTTGAAAAAACACTTTTCGCACTTGTGTTAGTGTTGAAAAACCACTTTTAGCACTTGTGTTAGTGTTGAAAAACCACTTTTCGTACTTGTGTTGGTGCAGGAAACCACTTTTGCACTTGTATTAGTGTGGAAAAAACACTTTTCGCACTTGTGTTAGTGTTGAAAAACCACTTTTCGCACTTGTGTTAGTGTTGAAAAACCACTTTTCGCACTTGTGTTGGTGCAGGAAACCACTTTTGCACTTGTATTAGTGTGGAAAAACCACTTTTCGCACTTGTGTTAGTGTTGAAAAAGCACTTTTCGCACTTGTGTTCGTGTTGAAAAACCACTTTTCGCACTTGTGTTGGTGCAGGAAACCACTTTTGCACTTGTATTAGTGTGGAAAAAACACTTTTTGCACTTGTGATAGTGTTGAAAAACCATTTTTCGCACTTGTGTTAGTGTTGAAAAACCACTTTTCGCACTTGTGTTGGTGCAGTAAACCACTTTTGCACTTGTATTAGTGTGGAAAAACCACTTTTCGCACTTGTGTTAGTGTTGAAAAACCACTTTTCGCACTTGTGTTAGTGTTGAAAAACCACTTTTCGCACTTGTGTTGGTGCAGTAAACCACTTTTGCACTTGTATTAGTGTGGAAAAAACACTTTTTGCACTTGTGATCGTGTTGAAAAACCACTTTTCGCACTTGTGTTAGTGTTGAAAAACCACTTTTCGCACTTGTGTTAGTGTTGAAAAACCACTTTTCGCACTTGTGTTGGTGCAGGAAACCACTTTTGCACTTGTATTAATGTGGAAAAAACACTTTTTGCACTTGTGATAGTGTTGAAAAACCACTTTTCGCACTTGTGTTAGTGTTGAAAAACCACTTTTAGCACTTGTGTTAGTGTTGAAAAACCACTTTTCGCACTTGTGTTGGTGCAGGAAACCACTTTTGCACTTGTATTAGTGTGGAAAAACCACTTTTCGCACTTGTGTTAGTGTTGAAAAACCACTTTTCGCACTTGTGTTAGTGTTGAAAAACCACTTTTCGCACTTGTGTTGGTGCAGGAAACCACTTTTGCACTTGTATTAGTGTGGAAAAACCACTTTTCGCACTTGTGTTAGTGTTGAAAAACCACTTTTCGCACTTGTGTTAGTGTTGAAAAACCACTTTTCGCACTTGTGTTGGTGCAGGAAACCACTTTTGCACTTGTATTAGTGTGGAAAAAACACTTTTTGCACTTGTGATAGTGTTGAAAAACCATTTTTCGCACTTGTGTTAGTGTTGAAAAACCACTTTTCGCACTTGTGTTGGTGCAGTAAATCACTTTTGCACTTGTATTAGTGTGGAAAAACCACTTTTCGCACTTGTGTTAGTGTTGAAAAACCACTTTTCGCACTTGTGTTAGTGTTGAAAAACCACTTTTCGCACTTGTGTTGGTGCAGTAAACCACTTTTGCACTTGTATTAGTGTGGAAAAAACACTTTTTGCACTTGTGATCGTGTTGAAAAACCACTTTTCGCACTTGTGTTAGTGTTGAAAAACCACTTTTCGCACTTGTGTTAGTGTTGAAAAACCACTTTTTGCACTTGTGTAAGTGTTGAAAAACCACTTTTCGCACTTGTGTTGGTGCAGGAAACCACTTTTGCACTTGTATTAGTGTGGAATAAACACTTTTTGCACTTGTGATAGTGTTGAAAAACCACTTTTCGCACTTGTGTTAGTGTTGAAAAACCACTTTTCGCACTTGTGTTAGTGTTGAAAAACCACTTTTCGCACTTGTGTTGGTGCAGTAAACCACTTTTGCACTTGTATTAGTGTGGAAAAACCACTTTTCGCACTTGTGTTAGTGTTGAAAAACCACTTTTCGCACTTGTGTTAGTGTTGAAAAACCACTTTTCGCACTTGTGTTGGTGCAGGAAACCACTTTTGCACTTGTATTAGTGTGGAAAAAACACTTTTTGCACTTGTGATAGTGTTGAAAAACCACTTTTTGCACTTGTGTTAGTGTTGAAAAACCACTTTTCGCACTTGTATTAGTGTTGAAAAAGCACATTTCGCACTTGTGTTGGTGCAGTAAACCACTTTTGCACTTGTATTAGTGTGGAAAAAACACTTTTCGCACTTGTGTTAGTGTTGAAAAACCACTTTTCGCACTTGTGTTAGTGTTGAAAAACCACTTTTCGCACTTGTGTTGGTGCAGGAAACCACTTTTGCACTTGTGTTGGTGCAGGAAACCACTTTTGCACTTGTATTAGTGTGGAAAAAACACTTTTTGCACTTGTGATAGTGTTGAAAAACCCCTTTTAGCACTTGTGTTAGTGTTGAAAAACCACTTTTCGCACTTGTGTTGGTGCAGGAAACCACTTTTGCACTTGTATTAGTGTGGAAAAAACACTTTTTGCACTTGTGATAGTGTTGAAAAACCACTTTTCGCACTTGTGTTAGTGTTGAAAAACCACTTTTCGCACTTGTGTTGGTGTAGGAAACCACTTTTGCACTTGTATTAGTGTGGAAAACCACTTTTCGCACTTGTGTTAGTGTTGAAAAACCACTTTTCGCACTTGTGTTAGTGTTGAAAAACCACTTTTCGCACTTGTGTTGGTGCAGGAAACCACTTTTGCACTTGTATTAGTGTGGAAAAAACACTTTTTGCACTTGTGATAGTGTTGAAAAACCACTTTTCGCACTTGTGTTAGTGTTGAAAAACCACTTTTCGCACTTGTATTAGTGTTGAAAAAGCACATTTCGCACTTGTGTTGGTGCAGTAAACCACTTTTGCACTTGTATTAGTGTAGAAAAAACATTTTTCGCACTTGTGTTAGTGTTGAAAAACCACTTTTCGCACTTATGTTAGTGTTGAAAAACCACTTTTCGCACTTGTGTTGGTGCAGGAAACCACTTTTGCACTTGTGTTGGTGCAGGAAACCACTTTTGCACTTGTATTAGTGTGGAAAAAAACACTTTTTGCACTTGTGATAGTGTTGAAAAACCCCTTTTAGCACTTGTGTTAGTGTTGAAAAACCACTTTTCGCACTTGTGTTGGTGCAGGAAACCACTTTTGCACTTGTATTAGTGTGGAAAAAACACTTTTTGCACTTGTGATAGTGTTGAAAAACCACTTTTCGCACTTGTGTTAGTGTTGAAAAACCACTTTTCGCACTTGTGTTGGTGTAGGAAACCACTTTTGCACTTGTATTAGTGTGGAAAAACCACTTTTCGCACTTGTGTTAGTGTTGAAAAACCACTTTTCGCACTTGTGTTAGTGTTGAAAAACCACTTTTCGCACTTGTGTTGGTGCAGCAAACCACTTTTGCACTTGTATTAGTGTGGAAAAAACACTTTTTGCACTTGTGATAGTGTTGAAAAACCACTTTTCGCACTTGTGTTAGTGTTGAAAAACCACTTTTCGCACTTGTGTTGGTGCAGGAAACCAGTTTTGCACTTGTATTAGTGTGGAAAAAACACTTTTTGCACTTGTGATAGTGTTGAAAAACCACTTTTCGCACTTGTGTTAGTGTTGAAAAACCACTTTTCGCACTTATGTTAGTGTTGAAAAACCACTTTTCGCACTTGTGTTGGTGCAGGAAACCACTTTTGCACTTGTATTAGTGTGGAAAAAACACTTTTTGCACTTGTGATAGTGTTGAAAAACCCCTTTTAGCACTTGTGTTAGTGTTGAAAAACCACTTTTCGCACTTGTGTTGGTGCAGGAAACCACTTTTGCACTTGTATTAGTGTGGAAAAAACACTTTTTGCACTTGTGATAGTGTTGAAAAACCACTTTTCGCACTTGTGTTATTGTTGAAAAACCACTTTTCGCACTTGTGTTGGTGTAGGAAACCACTTTTGCACTTGTATTAGTGTGGAAAAACCACTTTTCGCACTTGTGTTAGTGTTGAAAAACCACTTTTCGCACTTGTGTTAGTGTTGAAAAACCACTTTTCGCACTTGTGTTGGTGCAGCAAACCACTTTTGCACTTGTATTAGTGTGGAAAAAACACTTTTTGCACTTGTGATAGTGTTGAAAAACCACTTTTCACACTTGTGTTAGTGTTGAAAAACCACTTTTTGCACTTGTGTTGGTGCAGGAAACCACTTTTGCACTTGTATTAGTTTGGAAAAAACACTTTTTGCACTTGTGATAGTGTTGAAAAACCACTTTTCGCACTTGTGTTAGTGTTGAAAAACCACTTTTCGCACTTATGTTAGTGTTGAAAAACCACTTTTCGCACTTGTGTTGGTGGAGGAAACCACTTTTGCACTTGTATTAGTGTGGAAAAAACACTTTTCGCACTTGTGTTAGTGTTGAAAAACCACTTTTCGCACTTGTGTTAGTGTTGAAAAACCACTTTTCGCACTTGTGTTGGTGCAGGAAACCACTTTTGCACTTGTATTAGTGTGGAAAAACCACTTTTCGCACTTGTGTTAGTGTTGAAAAACCACTTTTCGCACTTGTGTTAGTGTTGAAAAACCACTTTTCGCACTTGTGTTGGTGCAGGAAACCACTTTTGCACTTGTATTAGTGTGGAAAAAACACTTTTTGCACTTGTGATAGTGTTGAAAAACCACTTTTCGCACTTGTGTTAGTGTTGAAAAACCACTTTTCGCACTTGTGTTGGTGCAGGAAACCACTTTTGCACTTGTATTAGTGTGGAAAAACCACTTTTCGCACTTGTGTTAGTGTTGAAAAACCACTTTTCGCACTTGTGTTAGTGTTGAAAAACCACTTTTCGCACTTGTGTTGGTGCAGTAAACCACTTTTGCACTTGTATTAGTGTGGAAAAAACACTTTTTGCACTTGTGTTAGTGTTGAAAAACCACTTTTCGCACTTGTGTAAGTGTTGAAAAACCACTTTTCGCACTTGTGTTGGTGCAGGAAACCACTTTTGCACTTGTATTAGTGTGGAAAAAACACTTTTTGCACTTGTGATAGTGTTGAAAAACCACTTTTCGCACTTGTGTTAGTGTTGAAAAACCACTTTTCGCACTTGTGTTAGTGTTGAAAAACCACTTTTCGCACTTGTATTGGTGCAGTAAACCACTTTTGCACTTGTATTAGTGTGGAAAAACCACTTTTCGCACTTGTGTTAGTGTTGAAAAACCACTTTTCGCACTTGTGTTAGTGTTGAAAAACCACTTTTCGCACTTGTGTTGGTGCAGGAAACCACTTTTGCACTTGTATTAGTGTGGAAAAAACACTTTTTGCACTTGTGATAGTGTTGAAAAACCACTTTTCGCACTTGTGTTAGTGTTGAAAAACCACTTTTCGCACTTGTATTAGTGTTGAAAAAGCACATTTCGCACTTGTGTTGGTGCAGTAAACCACTTTTGCACTTGTATTAGTGTGGAAAAAACACTTTTCGCACTTGTGTTAGTGTTGAAAAACCACTTTTCGCACTTGTGTTAGTGTTGAAAAACCACTTTTCGCACTTGTGTTGGTGCAGGAAACCACTTTTGCACTTGTGTTGGTGCAGGAAACCACTTTTGCACTTGTATTAGTGTGGAAAAAACACTTTTTGCACTTGTGATAGTGTTGAAAAACCCCTTTTAGCACTTGTGTTAGTGTTGAAAAACCACTTTTCGCACTTGTGTTGGTGCAGGAAACCACTTTTGCACTTGTATTAGTGTGGAAAAAACACTTTTTGCACTTGTGATAGTGTTGAAAAACCACTTTTCGCACTTGTGTTAGTGTTGAAAAACCACTTTTCGCACTTGTGTTGGTGCAGGAAACCACTTTTGCACTTGTATTAGTGTGGAAAAACCACTTTTCGCACTTGTGTTAGTGTTGAAAAACCACTTTTCGCACTTGTGTTAGTGTTGAAAAACCACTTTTCGCACTTGTGTTGGTGCAGGAAACTACTTTTGCACTTGTATTAGTGTGGAAAAAACACTTTTTGCACTTGTGATAGTGTTGAAAAACCACTTTTCGCACTTGTGTTAGTGTTGAAAAACCACTTTTCGCACTTGTGTTAGTGTTGAAAAACCACTTTTCGCACTTGTGTTGGTGCAGGAAACCACTTTTGCACTTGTATTAGTGTGGAAAAAACACTTTTTGCACTTGTGATAGTGTTGAAAAAACACTTTTCGCACTTGTGTTAGTGTTGAAAAACCACTTTTAGCACTTGTGTTAGTGTTGAAAAACCACTTTTCGTACTTGTGTTGGTGCAGGAAACCACTTTTGCACTTGTATTAGTGTGGAAAAAACACTTTTCGCACTTGTGTTAGTGTTGAAAAACCACTTTTCGCACTTGTGTTAGTGTTGAAAAACCACTTTTCGCACTTGTGTTGGTGCAGGAAACCACTTTTGCACTTGTATTAGTGTGGAAAAAACACTTTTCGCACTTGTGTTAGTGTTGAAAAACCACTTTTCGCACTTGTGTTCGTGTTGAAAAACCACTTTTCGCACTTGTGTTGGTGCAGGAAACCACTTTTGCACTTGTATTAGTGTGGAAAAAACACTTTTTGCACTTGTGATAGTGTTGAAAAACCATTTTTCGCACTTGTGTTAGTGTTGAAAAACCACTTTTCGCACTTGTGTTGGTGCAGTAAACCACTTTTGCACTTGTATTAGTGTGGAAAAACCACTTTTCGCACTTGTGTTAGTGTTGAAAAACCACTTTTCGCACTTGTGTTAGTGTTGAAAAACCACTTTTCGCACTTATGTTGGTGCAGTAAACCACTTTTGCACTTGTATTAGTGTGGAAAAAACACTTTTTGCACTTGTGATCGTGTTGAAAAACCACTTTTCGCACTTGTGTTAGTGTTGAAAAACCACTTTTCGCACTTGTGTTAGTGTTGAAAAACCACTTTTCGCACTTGTGTTGGTGCAGGAAACCACTTTTGCACTTGTATTAATGTGGAAAAAACACTTTTTGCACTTGTGATAGTTTGAAAAACCACTTTTCGCACTTGTGTTAGTGTTGAAAAACCACTTTTAGCACTTGTGTTAGTGTTGAAAAACCACTTTTCGCACTTGTGTTGGTGCAGGAAACCACTTTTGCACTTGTATTAGTGTGGAAAAACCACTTTTCGCACTTGTGTTAGTGTTGAAAAACCACTTTTCGCACTTGTGTTAGTGTTGAAAAACCACTTTTCGCACTTGTGTTGGTGCAGGAAACCACTTTTGCACTTGTATTAGTGTGGAAAAACCACTTTTCGCACTTGTGTTAGTGTTGAAAAACCACTTTTCGCACTTGTGTTAGTGTTGAAAAACCACTTTTCGCACTTGTGTTGGTGCAGGAAACCACTTTTGCACTTGTATTAGTGTGGAAAAAACACTTTTTGCACTTGTGATAGTGTTGAAAAACCATTTTTCGCACTTGTGTTAGTGTTGAAAAACCACTTTTCGCACTTGTGTTGGTGCAGTAAATCACTTTTGCACTTGTATTAGTGTGGAAAAACCACTTTTCGCACTTGTGTTAGTGTTGAAAAACCACTTTTCGCACTTGTGTTAGTGTTGAAAAACCACTTTTCGCACTTGTGTTGGTGCAGTAAACCACTTTTGCACTTGTATTAGTGTGGAAAAAACACTTTTTGCACTTGTGATCGTGTTGAAAAACCACTTTTCGCACTTGTGTTAGTGTTGAAAAACCACTTTTCGCACTTGTGTTAGTGTTGAAAAACTACTTTTCGCACTTGTGTTGGTGCAGGAAACCACTTTTGCACTTGTATTAGTGTGGAAAAAACACTTTTCGCACTTGTGTTAGTGTTGAAAAACCACTTTTTGCACTTGTGTAAGTGTTGAAAAACCACTTTTCGCACTTGTGTTGGTGCAGGAAACCACTTTTGCACTTGTATTAGTGTGGAATAAACACTTTTTGCACTTGTGATAGTGTTGAAAAACCACTTTTCGCACTTGTGTTAGTGTTGAAAAACCACTTTTCGCACTTGTGTTAGTGTTGAAAAACCACTTTTCGCACTTGTGTTGGTGCAGTAAACCACTTTTGCACTTGTATTAGTGTGGAAAAACCACTTTTCGCACTTGTGTTAGTGTTGAAAAACCACTTTTCGCACTTGTGTTAGTGTTGAAAAACCACTTTTCGCACTTGTGTTGGTGCAGGAAACCACTTTTGCACTTGTATTAGTGTGGAAAAAACACTTTTTGCACTTGTGATAGTGTTGAAAAACCACTTTTTGCACTTGTGTTAGTGTTGAAAAACCACTTTTCGCACTTGTATTAGTGTTGAAAAAGCACATTTCGCACTTGTGTTGGTGCAGTAAACCACTTTTGCACTTGTATTAGTGTGGAAAAAACACTTTTCGCACTTGTGTTAGTGTTGAAAAACCACTTTTCGCACTTGTGTTAGTGTTGAAAAACCACTTTTCGCACTTGTGTTGGTGCAGGAAACCACTTTTGCACTTGTGTTGGTGCAGGAAACCACTTTTGCACTTGTATTAGTGTGGAAAAAACACTTTTTGCACTTGTGATAGTGTTGAAAAACCCCTTTTAGCACTTGTGTTAGTGTTGAAAAACCACTTTTCGCACTTGTGTTGGTGCAGGAAACCACTTTTGCACTTGTATTAGTGTGGAAAAAACACTTTTTGCACTTGTGATAGTGTTGAAAAACCACTTTTCGCACTTGTGTTAGTGTTGAAAAACCACTTTTCGCACTTGTGTTGGTGTAGGAAACCACTTTTGCACTTGTATTAGTGTGGAAAACCACTTTTCGCACTTGTGTTAGTGTTGAAAAACCACTTTTCGCACTTGTGTTAGTGTTGAAAAACCACTTTTCGCACTTGTGTTGGTGCAGGAAACCACTTTTGCACTTGTATTAGTGTGGAAAAAACACTTTTTGCACTTGTGATAGTGTTGAAAAACCACTTTTCGCACTTGTGTTAGTGTTGAAAAACCACTTTCGCACTTGTATTAGTGTTGAAAAAGCACATTTCGCACTTGTGTTGGTGCAGTAAACCACTTTTGCACTTGTATTAGTGTGGAAAAAACATTTTTCGCACTTGTGTTAGTGTTGAAAAACCACTTTTCGCACTTATGTTAGTGTTGAAAAACCACTTTTCGCACTTGTGTTGGTGCAGGAAACCACTTTTGCACTTGTGTTGGTGCAGGAAACCACTTTTGCACTTGTATTAGTGTGGAAAAAAACACTTTTTGCACTTGTGATAGTGTTGAAAAACCCCTTTTAGCACTTGTGTTAGTGTTGAAAAACCACTTTTCGCACTTGTGTTGGTGCAGGAAACCACTTTTGCACTTGTATTAGTGTGGAAAAAACACTTTTTGCACTTGTGATAGTGTTGAAAAACCACTTTTCGCACTTGTGTTAGTGTTGAAAAACCACTTTTCGCACTTGTGTTGGTGTAGGAAACCACTTTTGCACTTGTATTAGTGTGGAAAAACCACTTTTCGCACTTGTGTTAGTGTTGAAAAACCACTTTTCGCACTTGTGTTAGTGTTGAAAAACCACTTTTCGCACTTGTGTTGGTGCAGCAAACCACTTTTGCACTTGTATTAGTGTGGAAAAAACACTTTTTGCACTTGTGATAGTGTTGAAAAACCACTTTTCGCACTTGTGTTAGTGTTGAAAAACCACTTTTCGCACTTGTGTTGGTGCAGGAAACCAGTTTTGCACTTGTATTAGTGTGGAAAAAACACTTTTTGCTGCACTTGTATTAGTGTTGAAAAAAGCACATTTCGCACTTGTGTGGTGCAGTAAACCACTTTTGCCTTGTATTAGTGTTGAAAACCACTTTTCGCACTTGTGTTAGTGTTGAAAAACCACTTTTCGCACTTGTGTTGGTGCAGCAAACCACTTTTGCACTTGTATTAGTGTGGAAAAAACACTTTTGCACTTGTGATAGTGTTGAAAAACCACTTTTCGCACTTGTGTTAGTGTTGAAAAACCACTTTTCGCACTTGTATTAGTGTTGAAAAAGCACATTTCGCACTTGTGTTGGTGCAGTAAACCACTTTTGCACTTGTATTAGTGTAGAAAAAACATTTTTCGCACTTGTGTTAGTGTTGAAAAACCACTTTTCGCACCTTATGTTAGTGTTGAAAAACCACTTTCGCACTTGTGTTGGTGCAGGAAACCACTTTTGCACTTGTGTTGGTGCAGGAAACCACTTTTGCACTTGTATTAGTGTGGAAAAAAACACTTTTTGCACTTGTGATAGTGTTGAAAAACCCTTTTAGCACTTGTGTTAAGTGTTGAAAACCACTTTTCGCACTTGTGTTGGTGGCAGGAAACCACTTTTGCACTTGTATTAGTGTGGAAAAAAACACTTTTTGCACTTGTGATAGTGTTGAAAAACCACTTTTCGCACTTGTGTTAGTGTTGAAAAACCACTTTTCGCACTTGTGTTGGTGTAGGAAACCACTTTGCACTTGTATTAGTGTGGAAAAACCACTTTTCGCACTTGTGTTAGTGTTGAAAAACCACTTTTCGCACTTGTGTTAGTGTTGAAAACCACTTTTCGCACTTGTGTTGGTGCAGCAAACCACTTTTGCACTTGTATTAGTGTGGAAAAAACACTTTTTGCACTTGTGATAGTGTTGAAAAACCACTTTTCGCACTTGTGTTAGTGTTGAAAAACCACTTTTCGCACTTGTGTTGGTGCAGGAAACCAGTTTTGCACTTGTATTAGTGTGGAAAAAACACTTTTTGCACTTGTGATAGTGTTGAAAAACCACTTTTCGCACTTGTGTTAGGTGTTGAAAAACCACTTTTCGCACTTATGTTAGTGTTGAAAAACCACTTTTCGCACTTGTGTTGGTGCAGGAAACCACTTTTGCACTTGTATTAGTGTGGAAAAAACACTTTTTGCACTTGTGATAGTGTTGAAAAACCCCTTTTAGCACTTGTGTTAGTGTTGAAAAACCCACTTTTCGCACTTGTGTTGGTGCAGGAAACCACTTTTGCACTTGTATTAGTGTGGAAAAAACACTTTTTGCACTTGTGATAGTGTTGAAAAACCACTTTTCGCACTTGTGTTATTGTTGAAAAACCACTTTTCGCACTTGTGTTGGTGTAGGAAACCACTTTTGCACTTGTATTAGTGTGGAAAAACCACTTTTCGCACTTGTGTTAGTGTTGAAAAACCACTTTTCGCACTTGTGTTAGTGTTGAAAAACCACTTTTCGCACTTGTGTTGGTGCAGCAAACCACTTTTGCACTTGTATTAGTGTGGAAAAAACACTTTTTGCACTTGTGATAGTGTTGAAAAACCACTTTTCACACTTGTGTTAGTGTTGAAAAACCACTTTTCGCACTTATGTTAGTGTGAAAAACCACTTTTCGCACTTGTGTTGGTGGAGGAAACCACTTTTGCACTTGTATTAGTGTGGAAAAAACACTTTTCGCACTTGTGTTAGTGTTGAAAAACCACTTTTCGCACTTGTGTTAGTGTTGAAAACCACTTTTCGCACTTGTGTTGGTGCAGGAAACCACTTTTGCACTTGTATTAGTGTGGAAAAAACCACTTTTCGCACTTGTGTTAGTGTTGAAAAACCACTTTTCGCACTTGTGTTAGTGTTGAAAAACCCACTTTTCGCACTTGTGTTGGTGCAGCAAACCACTTTTGCACTTGTATTAGTGTGGAAAAAACACTTTTTGCACTTGTGATAGTGTTGAAAAACCACTTTTCACACTTGTGTTAGTGTTGAAAAACACTTTTCGCACTTATGTTAGTGTTGAAAAACCACTTTTCGCACTTGTGTTGGTGGAGGAAACCACTTTTGCACTTGTATTAGTGTGGAAAAAACACTTTTCGCACTTGTGTTAGTGTGAAAAACCACTTTTCGCACTTGTGTTAGTGTTGAAAAACCACTTTTCGCACTTGTGTGGTGCAGGAAACCACTTTTGCACTTGTATTAGTGTGGAAAAACCACTTTTCGCACTTGTGTTAGTGTTGAAAAACCACTTTTCGCACTTGTGTTAGTGTTGAAAAACCACTTTTCGCACTTGTGTTGGTGCAGGAAACCACTTTTGCACTTGTATTAGTGTGGAAAAAACACTTTTTGCACTTGTGATAGTGTTGAAAAACCACTTTTCGCACTGTGTTAGTGTTGAAAAACCACTTTTCGCACTTGTGTTGGTGCAGGAAACCACTTTTGCACTTGTATTAGTGTGGAAAAACCACTTTTCGCACTTGTGTTAGTGTTGAAAAACCACTTTTCGCACTTGTGTTAGTGTTGAAAACCACTTTTCGCACTTGTGTTGGTGCAGTAAACCACTTTTGCACTTGTATTAGTGTGGAAAAAACACTTTTTGCACTTGTGTTAGTGTTGAAAAACCACTTTTCGCACTTGTGTAAGTGTTGAAAAACCACTTTTCGCACTTGTGTTGGTGCAGGAAACCACTTTTGCACTTGTATTAGTGTGGAAAAAACACTTTTTGCACTTGTGATAGTGTTGAAAAAACCACTTTTCGCACTTGTGTTAGTGTTGAAAAACCACTTTTCGCACTTGTGTTAGTGTTGAAAAACCACTTTTCGCACTTGTGTTGGTGCAGTAAACACTTTTGCACTTGTATTAGTGTGGAAAAACCACTTTTCGCACTTGTGTTAGTGTTGAAAAACCACTTTTCGCACTTGTGTTAGTGTTGAAAAACCACTTTTCGCACTTGTGTTGGTGCAGGAAACCACTTTTGCACTTGTATTAGTGTGGAAAAAACACTTTTTGCACTTGTGATAGTGTTGAAAAACCACTTTTCGCACTTGTGTTAGTGTTGAAAAACCACTTTTCGCACTTGTATTAGTGTTGAAAAAGCACATTTCGCACTTGTGTTGGTGCAGTAAACCACTTTTGCACTTGTATTAGTGTGGAAAAAACACTTTTCGCACTTGTGTTAGTGTTGAAAAACCACTTTTCGCACTTGTGTTAGTGTTGAAAAACCACTTTTCGCACTTGTGTTGGTGCAGGAAACCACTTTTGCACTTGTGTTGGTGCAGGAAACCACTTTTGCACTTGTATTAGTGTGGAAAAAACACTTTTTGCACTTGTGATAGTGTGAAAAACCCCTTTTAGCACTTGTGTTAGTGTTGAAAAACCACTTTTCGCACTTGTGTTGGTGCAGGAAACCACTTTTGCACTTGTATTAGTGTGGAAAAAACACTTTTTGCACTTGTGATAGTGTTGAAAAACCACTTTTCGCACTTGTGTTAGTGTTGAAAAACCACTTTTCGCACTTGTGTTGGTGCAGGAAACCACTTTGCACTTGTATTAGTGTGGAAAAACCACTTTTCGCACTTGTGTTAGTGTTGAAAAACCACTTTCGCACTTGTGTTAGTGTTGAAAAACCACTTTTCGCACTTGTGTTGGTGCAGGAAACTACTTTTGCACTTGTATTAGTGTGGAAAAAAACACTTTTTGCACTTGTGATAGTGTTGAAAAACCACTTTTCGCACTTGTGTTAGTGTTGAAAAACCACTTTTCGCACTGTGTTAGTGTTGAAAAACCACTTTTCGCACTTGTGTTGGTGCAGGAAACCACTTTTGCACTTGTATTAGTGTGAAAAAACACTTTTTGCACTTGTGATAGTGTTGAAAAAACACTTTTCGCACTTGTGTTAGTGTTGAAAAACCACTTTTAGCACTTGTGTTAGTGTTGAAAAACCACTTTTCGTACTTGTGTTGGTGCAGGAAACCACTTTTGCACTTGTATTAGTGTGGAAAAAACACTTTCGCACTTGTGTTAGTGTTGAAAAACCACTTTTCGCACTTGTGTTAGTGTTGAAAACCACTTTGCGCACTTGTGTTGGTGCAGGAAACCACTTTTGCACTTGTATTAGTGTGGAAAAAACACTTTTCGCACTTGTGTTAGTGTTGAAAAACCACTTTTCGCACTTGTGTTCGTGTTGAAAACCACTTTTCGCACTTGTGTTGGTGCAGGAAACCACTTTTGCACTTGTATTAGTGTGGAAAAAACACTTTTTGCACTTGTGATAGTGTTGAAAAACCATTTTTCGCACTTGTGTTAGTGTTGAAAAACCACTTTTCGCACTTGTGTTGGTGCCAGTAAACCACTTTTGCACTTGTATTAGTGTGGAAAACCACTTTTCGCACTTGTGTTAGTGTTGAAAAACCACTTTTCGCACTTGTTGTTAGTGTTGAAAAACCACTTTTCGCACTTATGTTGGTGCAGTAAACCACTTTTGCACTTGTATTAGTGTGGAAAAAACACTTTTTGCACTTGTGATCGTGTTGAAAAACCACTTTTCGCACTTGTGTTAGTGTTGAAAAACCACTTTTCGCACTTGTGTAGTGTTGAAAAACCACTTTTCGCACTTGTGTTGGTGCAGGAAACCACTTTTGCACTTGTATTAATGTGGAAAAAACACTTTTTGCACTTGTGATAGTGTTGAAAAACCACTTTTCGCACTTGTGTTAGTGTTGAAAAACCATTTTTCGCACTTGTGTTAGTGTTGAAAAACCACTTTTCGCACTTGTGTTAGTGTTGAAAAACCACTTTTCGCACTTGTGTTGGTGCAGGAAACCACTTTTGCACTTGTATTAGTGTGGAAAAAACACTTTTTGCACTTGTGATAGTGTTGAAAAACCATTTTTCGCACTTGTGTTAGTGTTGAAAAACCACTTTTCGCACTTGTGTTGGTGCAGTAAATCACTTTTGCACTTGTATTAGTGTGGAAAAACCACTTTTCGCACTTGTGTTAGTGTTGAAAAACCACTTTTCGCACTTGTGTTAGTGTTGAAAAACCACTTTTCGCACTTGTGTTGGTGCAGTAAAACCACTTTTGCACTTGTATTAGTGTGGAAAAAACACTTTTTGCACTTGTGATCGTGTTGAAAAACCACTTTTCGCACTTGTGTTAGTGTTGAAAAACCACTTTTCGCACTTGTGTTAGTGTTGAAAAACTACTTTTCGCACTTGTGTTGGTGCAGGAAACCACTTTTGCACTTGTATTAGTGTGGAAAAAACACTTTTCGCACTTGTGTTAGTGTTGAAAAACCACTTTTGCACTTGTGTAAGTGTTGAAAAACCACTTTTCGCACTTGTGTTGGTGCAGGAAACCACTTTTGCACTTGTATTAGTGTGGAATAAACACTTTTTGCACTTGTGATAGTGTTGAAAAACACTTTTCGCACTTGTGTTAGTGTTGAAAAACCACTTTTCGCACTTGTGTTAGTGTTGAAAAACCACTTTTCGCACTTGTGTTGGTGCAGTAAACCACTTTTGCACTTGTATTAGTGTGGAAAAACCACTTTTCGCACTTGTGTTAGTGTTGAAAAACCACTTTTCGCACTTGTGTTAGTGTTGAAAAACACTTTTCGCACTTGTGTTGTTGCAGGAAACCACTTTTGCACTTGTATTAGTGTGGAAAAAACACTTTTTGCACTTGTGATAGTGTTGAAAAACCACTTTTTGCACTTGTGTTAGTGTTGAAAAACCACTTTTCGCACTTGTATTAGTGTTGAAAAAGCACATTTCGCACTTGTGTTGGTGCAGTAAACCACTTTTGCACTTGTATTAGTGTGGAAAAAACACTTTTCGCACTTGTGTTAGTGTTGAAAAACCACTTTTCGCACTTGTGTTAGTGTTGAAAAACCACTTTTCGCACTTGTGTTGGTGCAGGAAACCACTTTTGCACTTGTGTTGGTGCAGGAAACCACTTTTGCACTTGTATTAGTGTGGAAAAAACACTTTTTGCACTTGTGATAGTGTTGAAAAACCCCTTTTAGCACTTGTGTTAGTGTTGAAAAACCACTTTTCGCACTTGTGTTGGTGCAGGAAACCACTTTTGCACTTGTATTAGTGTGGAAAAAACACTTTTTGCACTTGTGATAGTGTTGAAAAACCACTTTTCGCACTTGTGTTAGTGTTGAAAAACCACTTTTCGCACTTGTGTTGGTGTAGGAAACCACTTTTGCACTTGTATTAGTGTGGAAAACCACTTTTCGCACTTGTGTTAGTGTTGAAAAACCACTTTTCGCACTTGTGTTAGTGTTGAAAAACCACTTTTCGCACTTGTGTTGGTGCAGGAAACCACTTTTGCACTTGTATTAGTGTGGAAAAAACACTTTTTGCACTTGTGATAGTGTTGAAAAACCACTTTTCGCACTTGTGTTAGTGTTGAAAAACCACTTTTCGCACTTGTATTAGTGTTGAAAAAGCACATTTCGCACTTGTGTTGGTGCAGTAAACCACTTTTGCACTTGTATTAGTGTGGAAAAAACATTTTTCGCACTTGTGTTAGTGTTGAAAAACCACTTTTCGCACTTATGTTAGTGTTGAAAAACCACTTTTCGCACTTGTGTTGGTGCAGGAAACCACTTTTGCACTTGTGTTGGTGCAGGAAACCACTTTTGCACTTGTATTAGTGTGGAAAAAAACACTTTTTGCACTTGTGATAGTGTTGAAAAACCCCTTTTAGCACTTGTGTTAGTGTTGAAAAACCACTTTTCGCACTTGTGTTGGTGCAGGAAACCACTTTTGCACTTGTATTAGTGTGGAAAAAACACTTTTTGCACTTGTGATAGTGTTGAAAAACCACTTTTCGCACTTGTGTTAGTGTTGAAAAACCACTTTTCGCACTTGTGTTGGTGTAGGAAACCACTTTTGCACTTGTATTAGTGTGGAAAAACCACTTTTCGCACTTGTGTTAGTGTTGAAAAACCACTTTTCGCACTTGTGTTAGTGTTGAAAAACCACTTTTCGCACTTGTGTTGGTGCAGCAAACCACTTTTGCACTTGTATTAGTGTGGAAAAAACACTTTTTGCACTTGTGATAGTGTTGAAAAACCACTTTTCGCACTTGTGTTAGTGTTGAAAAACCACTTTTCGCACTTGTGTTGGTGCAGGAAACCAGTTTTGCACTTGTATAGTGTGGAAAAAACACTTTTTGCACTTGTGATAGTGTTGAAAAACCACTTTTCGCACTTGTGTTAGTGTTGAAAAACCACTTTTCGCACTTATGTTAGTGTTGAAAAACCACTTTTCGCACTTGTGTTGGTGCAGGAAACCACTTTTGCACTTGTATTAGTGTGGAAAAAACACTTTTTGCACTTGTGATAGTGTTGAAAAACCCCTTTTAGCACTTGTGTTAGTGTTGAAAAACCACTTTTCGCACTTGTGTTGGTGCAGGAAACCACTTTTGCACTTGTATTAGTGTGGAAAAAACACTTTTTGCACTTGTGATAGTGTTGAAAAACCACTTTTCGCACTTGTGTTATTGTTGAAAAACCACTTTTCGCACTTGTGTTGGTGTAGGAAACCACTTTTGCACTTGTATTAGTGTGGAAAAACCACTTTTCGCACTTGTGTTAGTGTTGAAAAACCACTTTTCGCACTTGTGTTAGTGTTGAAAAACCACTTTTTGCACTTGTGTTGGTGCAGCAAACCACTTTTGCACTTGTATTAGTGTGGAAAAAACACTTTTTGCACTTGTGATAGTGTTGAAAAACCACTTTTCACACTTGTGTTAGTGTTGAAAAACCACTTTTCGCACTTGTGTTGGTGCAGGAAACCACTTTTGCACTTGTATTAGTGTGGAAAAAACACTTTTTGCACTTGTGATAGTGTTGAAAAACCACTTTTCGCACTTGTGTTAGTGTTGAAAAACCACTTTTCGCACTTATGTTAGTGTTGAAAAACCACTTTTCGCACTTGTGTTGGTGGAGGAAACCACTTTTGCACTTGTATTAGTGTGGAAAAAACACTTTTCGCACTTGTGTTAGTGTTGAAAAACCACTTTTCGCACTTGTGTTAGTGTTGAAAAACCACTTTTCGCACTTGTGTTGGTGCAGGAAACCACTTTTGCACTTGTATTAGTGTGGAAAAACCACTTTTCGCACTTGTGTTAGTGTTGAAAAACCACTTTTCGCACTTGTGTTAGTGTTGAAAAACCACTTTTCGCACTTGTGTTGGTGCAGGAAACCACTTTTGCACTTGTATTAGTGTGGAAAAAACACTTTTTGCACTTGTGATAGTGTTGAAAAACCACTTTTCGCACTTGTGTTAGTGTTGAAAAACCACTTTTCGCACTTGTGTTGGTGCAGGAAACCACTTTTGCACTTGTATTAGTGTGGAAAAACCACTTTTCGCACTTGTGTTAGTGTTGAAAAACCACTTTTCGCACTTGTGTTAGTGTTGAAAAACCACTTTTCGCACTTGTGTTGGTGCAGTAAACCACTTTTGCACTTGTATTAGTGTGGAAAAAACACTTTTTGCACTTGTGTTAGTGTTGAAAAACCACTTTTCGCACTTGTGTAAGTGTTGAAAAACCACTTTTCGCACTTGTGTTGGTGCAGGAAACCACTTTTGCACTTGTATTAGTGTGGAAAAAACACTTTTTGCACTTGTGATAGTGTTGAAAAACCACTTTTCGCACTTGTGTTAGTGTTGAAAAACCACTTTTCGCACTTGTGTTAGTGTTGAAAAACCACTTTTCGCACTTGTGTTGGTGCAGTAAACCACTTTTGCACTTGTATTAGTGTGGAAAAACCACTTTTCGCACTTGTGTTAGTGTTGAAAAACCACTTTTCGCACTTGTGTTAGTGTTGAAAAACCACTTTTCGCACTTGTGTTGGTGCAGGAAACCACTTTTGCACTTGTATTAGTGTGGAAAAAAACACTTTTTGCACTTGTGATAGTGTTGAAAAACCACTTTTCGCACTTGTGTTAGTGTTGAAAAACCACTTTTCGCACTTGTATTAGTGTTGAAAAAGCACATTTCGCACTTGTGTTGGTGCAGTAAACCACTTTTGCACTTGTATTAGTGTGGAAAAAACACTTTTCGCACTTGTGTTAGTGTTGAAAAACCACTTTTCGCACTTGTGTTAGTGTTGAAAAACCACTTTTCGCACTTGTGTTGGTGCAGGAAACCACTTTTGCACTTGTGTTGGTGCAGGAAACCACTTTTGCACTTGTATTAGTGTGGAAAAAACACTTTTTGCACTTGTGATAGTGTTGAAAAACCCCTTTTAGCACTTGTGTTAGTGTTGAAAAACCACTTTTGGCACTTGTGTTGGTGCAGGAAACCACTTTTGCACTTGTATTAGTGTGGAAAAAACACTTTTTGCACTTGTGATAGTGTTGAAAAACCACTTTTCGCACTTGTGTTAGTGTTGAAAAACCACTTTTCGCACTTGTGTTGGTGTAGGAAACCACTTTTGCACTTGTATTAGTGTGGAAAAACCACTTTTCGCACTTGTGTTAGTGTTGAAAAACCACTTTTCGCACTTGTGTTAGTGTTGAAAAAACCACTTTTCGCACTTGTGTTGGTGCAGGAAACCACTTTTGCACTTGTATTAGTGTGGAAAAAACACTTTTTGAACTTGTGATAGTGTTGAAAAACCACTTTTCGCACTTGTGTTAGTGTTGAAAAACCACTTTTCGCACTTGTATTAGTGTTGAAAAAGCACATTTCGCACTTGTGTTGGTGCAGTAAACCACTTTTGCACTTGTATTAGTGTGGAAAAAACATTTTTCGCACTTGTGTTAGTGTTGAAAAACCACTTTTCGCACTTGTGTTAGTGTTGAAAAACCACTTTTCGCACTTGTGTTGGTGCAGGAAACCACTTTTGCACTTGTGTTGGTGCAGGAAACCACTTTTGCACTTGTATTAGTGTGGAAAAAACACTTTTTGCACTTGTGATAGTGTTGAAAAACCCCTTTTAGCACTTGTGTTAGTGTTGAAAAACCACTTTTCGCACTTGTGTTGGTGCAGGAAACCACTTTTGCACTTGTATTAGTGTGGAAAAAACACTTTTTGCACTTGTGATAGTGTTGAAAAACCACTTTTCGCACTTGTGTTATTGTTGAAAAACCACTTTTCGCACTTGTGTTGGTGTAGGAAACCACTTTTGCACTTGTATTAGTGTGGAAAAACCACTTTTCGCACTTGTGTTAGTGTTGAAAAACCACTTTTCGCACTTGTGTTAGTGTTGAAAAACCACTTTTCGCACTTGTGTTGGTGGAGGAAACCACTTTTGCACTTGTATTAGTGTGGAAAAAACACTTTTCGCACTTGTGTTAGTGTTGAAAAACCACTTTTCGCACTTGTGTTAGTGTTGAAAAACCACTTTTCGCACTTGTGTTGGTGCAGGAAACCACTTTTGCACTTGTATTAGTGTGGAAAAACCACTTTTCGCACTTGTGTTAGTGTTGAAAAACCACTTTTCGCACTTGTGTTAGTGTTGAAAAACCACTTTTCGCACTTGTGTTGGTGCAGGAAACCACTTTTGCACTTGTATTAGTGTGGAAAAAACACTTTTTGCACTTGTGATAGTGTTGAAAAACCACTTTTCGCACTTGTGTTAGTGTTGAAAAACCACTTTTCGCACTTGTGTTGGTGCAGGAAACCACTTTTGCACTTGTATTAGTGTGGAAAAACCACTTTTCGCACTTGTGTTAGTGTTGAAAAACCACTTTTCGCACTTGTGTTAGTGTTGAAAAACCACTTTTCGCACTTGTGTTGGTGCAGTAAACCACTTTTGCACTTGTATTAGTGTGGAAAAAACACTTTTTGCACTTGTGTTAGTGTTGAAAAACCACTTTTCGCACTTGTGTAAGTGTTGAAAAACCACTTTTCGCACTTGTGTTGGTGCAGGAAACCACTTTTGCACTTGTATTAGTGTGGAAAAAACACTTTTTGCACTTGTGATAGTGTTGAAAAACCACTTTTCGCACTTGTGTTAGTGTTGAAAAACCACTTTTCGCACTTGTGTTAGTGTTGAAAAACCACTTTTCGCACTTGTGTTGGTGCAGTAAACCACTTTTGCACTTGTATTAGTGTGGAAAAACCACTTTTCGCACTTGTGTTAGTGTTGAAAAACCACTTTTCGCACTTGTGTTAGTGTTGAAAAACCACTTTTCGCACTTGTGTTGGTGCAGGAAACCACTTTTGCACTTGTATTAGTGTGGAAAAAACACTTTTTGCACTTGTGATAGTGTTGAAAAACCACTTTTCGCACTTGTGTTAGTGTTGAAAAACCACTTTTCGCACTTGTATTAGTGTTGAAAAAGCACATTTCGCACTTGTGTTGGTGCAGTAAACCACTTTTGCACTTGTATTAGTGTGGAAAAAACACTTTTCGCACTTGTGTTAGTGTTGAAAAACCACTTTTCGCACTTGTGTTAGTGTTGAAAAACCACTTTTCGCACTTGTGTTGGTGCAGGAAACCACTTTTGCACTTGTGTTGGTGCAGGAAACCACTTTTGCACTTGTATTAGTGTGGAAAAAACACTTTTTGCACTTGTGATAGTGTTGAAAAACCCCTTTTAGCACTTGTGTTAGTGTTGAAAAACCACTTTTGGCACTTGTGTTGGTGCAGGAAACCACTTTTGCACTTGTATTAGTGTGGAAAAAACACTTTTTGCACTTGTGATAGTGTTGAAAAACCACTTTTCGCACTTGTGTTAGTGTTGAAAAACCACTTTTCGCACTTGTGTTGGTGTAGGAAACCACTTTTGCACTTGTATTAGTGTGGAAAAACCACTTTTCGCACTTGTGTTAGTGTTGAAAAACCACTTTTCGCACTTGTGTTAGTGTTGAAAAACCACTTTTCGCACTTGTGTTGGTGCAGGAAACCACTTTTGCACTTGTATTAGTGTGGAAAAAACACTTTTTGAACTTGTGATAGTGTTGAAAAACCACTTTTCGCACTTGTGTTAGTGTTGAAAAACCACTTTTCGCACTTGTATTAGTGTTGAAAAAGCACATTTCGCACTTGTGTTGGTGCAGTAAACCACTTTTGCACTTGTATTAGTGTGGAAAAAACATTTTTCGCACTTGTGTTAGTGTTGAAAAACCACTTTTCGCACTTGTGTTAGTGTTGAAAAACCACTTTTCGCACTTGTGTTGGTGCAGGAAACCACTTTTGCACTTGTGTTGGTGCAGGAAACCACTTTTGCACTTGTATTAGTGTGGAAAAAACACTTTTTGCACTTGTGATAGTGTTGAAAAACCCCTTTTAGCACTTGTGTTAGTGTTGAAAAACCACTTTTCGCACTTGTGTTGGTGCAGGAAACCACTTTTGCACTTGTATTAGTGTGGAAAAAACACTTTTTGCACTTGTGATAGTGTTGAAAAACCACTTTTCGCACTTGTGTTATTGTTGAAAAACCACTTTTCGCACTTGTGTTGGTGTAGGAAACCACTTTTGCACTTGTATTAGTGTGGAAAAACCACTTTTCGCACTTGTGTTAGTGTTGAAAAACCACTTTTCGCACTTGTGTTAGTGTTGAAAAACCACTTTTCGCACTTGTGTTGGTGCAGCAAACCACTTTTGCACTTGTATTAGTGTGGAAAAAACACTTTTTGCACTTGTGATAGTGTTGAAAAACCACTTTTCACACTTGTGTTAGTGTTGAAAAACCACTTTTCGCACTTGTGTTGGTGCAGGAAACCACTTTTGCACTTGTATTAGTGTGGAAAAAACACTTTTTGCACTTGTGATAGTGTTGAAAAACCACTTTTCGCACTTGTGTTAGTGTTGAAAAACCACTTTTCGCACTTATGTTAGTGTTGAAAAACCACTTTTCGCACTTGTGTTGGTGGAGGAAACCACTTTTGCACTTGTATTAGTGTGGAAAAAACACTTTTCGCACTTGTGTTAGTGTTGAAAAACCACTTTTCGCACTTGTGTTAGTGTTGAAAAACCACTTTTCGCACTTGTGTTGGTGCAGGAAACCACTTTTGCACTTGTATTAGTGTGGAAAAACCACTTTTCGCACTTGTGTTACTGTTGAAAAACCACTTTTCGCACTTGTGTTAGTGTTGAAAAACTACTTTTCGCACTTGTGTTGGTGCAGGAAACCACTTTTGCACTTGTATTAGTGTGGAAAAAACACTTTTCGCACTTGTGTTAGTGTTGAAAAACCACTTTTTGCACTTGTGTAAGTGTTGAAAAACCACTTTTCGCACTTGTGTTGGTGCAGGAAACCACTTTTGCACTTGTATTAGTGTGGAATAAACACTTTTTGCACTTGTGATAGTGTTGAAAAACCACTTTTCGCACTTGTGTTAGTGTTGAAAAACCACTTTTCGCACTTGTGTTAGTGTTGAAAAACCACTTTTCGCACTTGTGTTGGTGCAGTAAACCACTTTTGCACTTGTATTAGTGTGGAAAAACCACTTTTCGCACTTGTGTTAGTGTTGAAAAACCACTTTTCGCACTTGTGTTAGTGTTGAAAAACCACTTTTCGCACTTGTGTTGGTGCAGGAAACCACTTTTGCACTTGTATTAGTGTGGAAAAAACACTTTTTGCACTTGTGATAGTGTTGAAAAAACACTTTTCGCACTTGTGTTAGTGTTGAAAAACCACTTTTAGCACTTGTGTTAGTGTTGAAAAAACCACTTTTCGTACTTGTGTTGGTGCAGGAAACCACTTTTGCACTTGTATTAGTGTGGAAAAAAACACTTTTCGCACTTGTGTTAGTGTTGAAAAACCACTTTTCGCACTTGTGTTAGTGTTGAAAAACCACTTTTCGCACTTGTGTTGGTGCAGGAAACCACTTTTGCACTTGTATTAGTGTGGAAAAAACCACTTTTCGCACTTGTGTTAGTGTTGAAAAACCACTTTTCGCACTTGTGTTCGTGTTGAAAAACCACTTTTCGCACTTGTGTTGGTGCAGGAAACCACTTTTGCACTTGTATTAGTGTGAAAAAACACTTTTTGCACTTGTGATAGTGTTGAAAAACCATTTTTCGCACTTGTGTTAGTGTTGAAAAACCACTTTTCGCACTTGTGTTGGTGCAGTAAACCACTTTTGCACTTGTATTAGTGTGGAAAAACCACTTTTCGCACTTGTGTTAGTGTTGAAAAACCACTTTTCGCACTTGTGTTAGTGTTGAAAAACCACTTTTCGCACTTGTGTTGGTGCAGTAAACCACTTTTGCACTTGTATTAGTGTGGAAAAAACACTTTTTGCACTTGTGATCGTGTTGAAAAACCACTTTTTCGCACTTGTGTTAGTGTTGAAAAACCACTTTTCGCACTTGTGTTAGTGTTGAAAAACCACTTTTCGCACTTGTGTTGGTGCAGGAAACCACTTTTGCACTTGTATTAATGTGGAAAAAACACTTTTTGCACTTGTGATAGTGTTGAAAAACCACTTTTCGCACTTGTGTTAGTGTTGAAAAACCACTTTTAGCACTTGTGTTAGTGTTGAAAAACCACTTTTCGCACTTGTGTTGGTGCAGGAAACCACTTTTGCACTTGTATTAGTGTGGAAAAACCACTTTTCGCACTTGTGTTAGTGTTGAAAAACCACTTTTCGCACTTGTGTTAGTGTTGAAAAACCACTTTTCGCACTTGTGTTGGTGCAGGGAAACCACTTTTGCACTTGTATTAGTGTGGAAAAACCACTTTTCGCACTTGTGTTAGTGTTGAAAAACCACTTTTCGCACTTGTGTTAGTGTTGAAAAACCACTTTTCGCACTTGTGTTGGTGCAGGGAAACCACTTTTGCACTTGTATTAGTGTGGAAAAAACACTTTTTGCACTTGTGATAGTGTTGAAAAACCATTTTTCGCACTTGTGTTAGTGTTGAAAAACCACTTTTCGCACTTGTGTTGGTGCAGTAAATCACTTTTGCACTTGTATTAGTGTGGAAAAACCACTTTTCGCACTTGTGTTAGTGTTGAAAAACCACTTTTCGCACTTGTGTTAGTGTTGAAAAACCACTTTTCGCACTTGTGTTGGTGCAGTAAACCACTTTTGCACTTGTATTAGTGTGGAAAAAACACTTTTTGCACTTGTGATCGTGTTGAAAAACCACTTTTCGCACTTGTGTTAGTGTTGAAAAACCACTTTTCGCACTTGTGTTAGTGTTGAAAAACTACTTTTCGCACTTGTGTTGGTGCAGGAAACCACTTTTGCACTTGTATTAGTGTGGAAAAAACACTTTTCGCACTTGTGTTAGTGTTGAAAAACCACTTTTTGCACTTGTGTAAGTGTTGAAAAACCACTTTTCGCACTTGTGTTGGTGCAGGAAACCACTTTTGCACTTGTATTAGTGTGGAATAAACACTTTTTGCACTTGTGATAGTGTTGAAAAACCACTTTTCGCACTTGTGTTAGTGTTGAAAAACCACTTTTCGCACTTGTGTTAGTGTTGAAAAACCACTTTTCGCACTTGTGTTGGTGCAGTAAACCACTTTTGCACTTGTATTAGTGTGGAAAAACCACTTTTCGCACTTGTGTTAGTGTGAAAAACCACTTTTCGCACTTGTGTTAGTGTTGAAAAACCACTTTTCGCACTTGTGTTGGTGCAGGAAACCACTTTTGCACTTGTATTAGTGTGGAAAAAACACTTTTTGCACTTGTGATAGTGTTGAAAAACCACTTTTTGCACTTGTGTTAGTGTTGAAAAACCACTTTTCGCACTTGTATTAGTGTTGAAAAAGCACATTTCGCACTTGTGTTGGTGCAGTAAACCACTTTTGCACTTGTATTAGTGTGGAAAAAACACTTTTCGCACTTGTGTTAGTGTTGAAAATCCACTTTTCGCACTTGTGTTAGTGTTGAAAACCACTTTTCGCACTTGTGTTGGTGCAGGAAACCACTTTTGCACTTGTGTTGGTGCAGGAAACCACTTTTGCACTTGTATTAGTGTGGAAAAAACACTTTTTGCACTTGTGATAGTGTTGAAAAACCCCTTTTAGCACTTGTGTTAGTGTTGAAAAACCACTTTTCGCACTTGTGTTGGTGCAGGAAACCACTTTTGCACTTGTATTAGTGTGGAAAAAACACTTTTTGCACTTGTGATAGTGTTGAAAAACCACTTTTCGCACTTGTGTTAGTGTTGAAAAACCACTTTTCGCACTTGTGTTGGTGTAGGAAACCACTTTTGCACTTGTATTAGTGTGGAAAACCACTTTTCGCACTTGTGTTAGTGTTGAAAAACCACTTTTCGCACTTGTGTTAGTGTTGAAAAACCACTTTTCGCACTTGTGTTGGTGCAGGAAACCACTTTTGCACTTGTATTAGTGTGGAAAAAACACTTTTTGCACTTGTGATAGTGTTGAAAAACCACTTTTCGCACTTGTGTTAGTGTTGAAAAACCACTTTTCGCACTTGTATTAGTGTTGAAAAAGCACATTTCGCACTTGTGTTGGTGCAGTAAACCACTTTTGCACTTGTATTAGTGTGGAAAAAACATTTTTCGCACTTGTGTTAGTGTTGAAAAACCACTTTTCGCACTTATGTTAGTGTTGAAAAACCACTTTTCGCACTTGTGTTGGTGCAGGAAACCACTTTTGCACTTGTGTTGGTGCAGGAAACCACTTTTGCACTTGTATTAGTGTGGAAAAAAACACTTTTTGCACTTGTGATAGTGTTGAAAAACCCCTTTTAGCACTTGTGTTAGTGTTGAAAAACCACTTTTCGCACTGTGTTGGTGCAGGAAACCACTTTTGCACTTGTATTAGTGTGGAAAAAAACACTTTTTGCACTTGTGATAGTGTTGAAAAACCACTTTTCGCACTTGTGTTAGTGTTGAAAAACCACTTTTCGCACTTGTGTTGGTGCAGCAAACCACTTTTGCACTTGTATTAGTGTGGAAAAAACACTTTTTGCACTTGTGATAGTGTTGAAAAACCACTTTTCGCACTTGTGTTAGTGTTGAAAAACCACTTTTCGCACTTGTGTTGGTGCAGGAAACCACTTTTGCACTTGTATTAGTGTGGAAAAAACACTTTTTGCACTTGTGATAGTGTTGAAAAACCCACTTTTCGCACTTGTGTTAGTGTTGAAAAACCACTTTTCGCACTTATGTTAGTGTTGAAAAACCACTTTTCGCACTTGTGTTGGTGCAGGAAACCACTTTTGCACTTGTATTAGTGTGGAAAAAACACTTTTTGCACTTGTGATAGTGTTGAAAAACCCCTTTTAGCACTTGTGTTAGTGTTGAAAAACCACTTTTCGCACTTGTGTTGGTGCAGGAAACCACTTTTGCACTTGTATTAGTGTGGAAAAAACACTTTTTGCACTTGTGATAGTGTTGAAAAACCACTTTTCGCACTTGTGTTATTGTTGAAAAACCACTTTTCGCACTTGTGTTGGTGTAGGAAACCACTTTTGCACTTGTATTAGTGTGGAAAAACCACTTTTCGCACTTGTGTTAGTGTTGAAAAACCACTTTTCGCACTTGTGTTAGTGTTGAAAAACCACTTTTCGCACTTGTGTTGGTGCAGCAAACCACTTTTGCACTTGTATTAGTGTGGAAAAAACACTTTTTGCACTTGTGATAGTGTTGAAAAACCACTTTTCACACTTGTGTTAGTGTTGAAAAACCACTTTTCGCACTTGTGTTGGTGCAGGAAACCACTTTTGCACTTGTATTAGTGTGGAAAAAACACTTTTTGCACTTGTGATAGTGTTGAAAAACCACTTTTCGCACTTGTGTTAGTGTTGAAAAACCACTTTTCGCACTTATGTTAGTGTTGAAAAACCACTTTTCGCACTTGTGTTGGTGGAGGAAACCACTTTTGCACTTGTATTAGTGTGGAAAAAACACTTTTCGCACTTGTGTTAGTGTTGAAAAACCACTTTTCGCACTTGTGTTAGTGTTGAAAAACCACTTTTCGCACTTGTGTTGGTGCAGGAAACCACTTTTGCACTTGTATTAGTGTGGAAAAACCACTTTTCGCACTTGTGTTAGTGTTGAAAAACCACTTTTCGCACTTGTGTTAGTGTTGAAAAACCACTTTTCGCACTTGTGTTGGTGCAGGAAACCACTTTTGCACTTGTATTAGTGTGGAAAAAACACTTTTTGCACTTGTGATAGTGTTGAAAAACCACTTTTCGCACTTGTGTTAGTGTTGAAAAACCACTTTTCGCACTTGTGTTGGTGCAGGAAACCACTTTTGCACTTGTATTAGTGTGGAAAAACCACTTTTCGCACTTGTGTTAGTGTTGAAAAACCACTTTTCGCACTTGTGTTAGTGTTGAAAACCACTTTTCGCACTTGTGTTGGTGCAGGAAACTACTTTTGCACTTGTATTAGTGTGGAAAAAACACTTTTTGCACTTGTGATAGTGTTGAAAAACCACTTTTCGCACTTGTGTTAGTGTTGAAAAACCACTTTTCGCACTTGTGTTAGTGTTGAAAAACCACTTTTCGCACTTGTGTTGGTGCAGGAAACCACTTTTGCACTTGTATTAGTGTGGAAAAAACACTTTTTGCACTTGTGATAGTGTTGAAAAAACACTTTTCGCACTTGTGTTAGTGTTGAAAAACCACTTTTAGCACTTGTGTTAGTGTTGAAAAACCACTTTTCGTACTTGTGTTGGTGCAGGAAACCACTTTTGCACTTGTATTAGTGTGGAAAAAACACTTTTCGCACTTGTGTTAGTGTTGAAAAACCACTTTTCGCACTTGTGTTAGTGTTGAAAAACCACTTTTCGCACTTGTGTTGGTGCAGGAAACCACTTTTGCACTTGTATTAGTGTGGAAAAACCACTTTTCGCACTTGTGTTAGTGTTGAAAAACCACTTTTCGCACTTGTGTTCGTGTTGAAAAACCACTTTTCGCACTTGTGTTGGTGCAGGAAACCACTTTTGCACTTGTATTAGTGTGGAAAAAACACTTTTTGCACTTGTGATAGTGTTGAAAAACCATTTTTCGCACTTGTGTTAGTGTTGAAAAACACTTTTCGCACTTGTGTTGGTGCAGTAAACCACTTTTGCACTTGTATTAGTGTGGAAAAACCACTTTTCGCACTTGTGTTAGTGTTGAAAAACCACTTTTCGCACTTGTGTTAGTGTTGAAAAACCACTTTTCGCACTTGTGTTGGTGCAGTAAACCACTTTTGCACTTGTATTAGTGTGGAAAAAAACACTTTTTGCACTTGTGATCGTGTTGAAAAACCACTTTTCGCACTTGTGTTAGTGTTGAAAAAACCACTTTTCGCACTTGTGTTAGTGTTGAAAAACCACTTTTCGCACTTGTGTTGGTGCAGGAAACCACTTTTGCACTTGTATTAGTGTGGAAAAAACACTTTTTGCACTTGTGATAGTGTTGAAAAACCACTTTTCGCACTTGTGTTAGTGTTGAAAAACCACTTTTAGCACTTGTGTTAGTGTTGAAAAACCAATTTTCGTACTTGTGTTGGTGCAGGAAACCACTTTTGCACTTGTATTAGTGTGGAAAAACCACTTTTCGCACTTGTGTTAGTGTTGAAAAACCACTTTTCGCACTTGTGTTAGTGTTGAAAAACCACTTTTCGCACTTGTGTTGGTGCAGGAAACCACTTTGCACTTGTATTAGTGTGGAAAAACCACTTTTCGCACTTGTGTTAGTGTTGAAAAACCACTTTTCGCACTTGTGTTAGTGTTGAAAAAACCACTTTTCGCACTTGTGTTGGTGCAGTAAATCACTTTTGCACTTGTATTAGTGTGGAAAAACCACTTTTCGCACTTGTGTTAGTGTTGAAAAACCACTTTTCGCACTTGTGTTAGTGTTGAAAAAACCACTTTTCGCACTTGTGTTGGTGCAGTAAACCACTTTTACACTTGTATTAGTGTGGAAAAAACACTTTTTGCACTTG